>NC_052128.1:3017227-3019002 GCF_012273895.1 Zerene cesonia | reverse complement strand
CAAAGTAAAGTAATATTGCTCGATGATCAAAAATATTATTTATTTTCACATAAAAAAAACACAAAAACATCATTGGGTTATATTATACATAACATTCAGGAGTATTAGTACGCTTTTATTGCTTCATCAGTATGTTTGTATGCATACAAGATGCAACCGAGTCCTTTAGACTCGAATATGACCACTTTCTCTTACGATCATCATTATGGTGACGTAATTTTGCAGCTTGTGCGGGATACAAGGTTCCAAGGAATATGTCATCAGCCCTCCCTGCGCTGATTCAGACATTTTCTGTATCTCCTTATTTTCACTTCATATCTATTCGACAACTAACGGTGACTAATAGTCGTCAGTTGAAGACACAGCATTCGCCAATTTCCTTACCATTTTGCGAATCCTGAGCTGCGGACATAGCAACTTGCTTGCTTGTGATGGTGTACTATGTCAGAGGCAGTAGTGTCTATGTTTTCGCAGCGCCGTTTGATTTTATTTCAATTTCCGTTTCGCCAAATTTTATTTCAGAGTCATAAAAGGAAAACCGAAGCCAAATGTCAAATGGTATTTCATGCAACAAAAAACGTCTGCTTACATAAAATTAGCAAGCACGGGTGAAAAATTGCATATAGACAATTTGAATGCAGATAATACTGGCCTCTATAAATGTGTGGCGGAAAACTCTGAAGGAAATGATAACCACCAGGTCTCCGTATCACGTGAGTAAATTCGATAGTCGGCAGGGCTGCCGACTATTGAACCAGCTATATAAAGAGTACTGGTTGGTTATTAAAAAGAAATCCATTCTATTACTTTTTTGATGATAACTGTTAACATTACTCTTTTATAGTAACAACAAAAGAAACAACTTCAACTCCGGAAACAAAAATACCGAAGGCTCCATTACATTTACTACATAGTATAAGCCGTCTGTGTGTCTGTATGCTTAGAGCTTTAAATTACGCAATTGTTTCTAATGTTTTTTTTTTTTTTTTGTAAATAGAGCGATTGAAGAGGAAGGTTCATATTATGTATAACAATATAGAAAAAAAAGGGTTGAAAAGTGGTTTTACTCCGAACTCAAACCGGTCGAAACTGCGGGCAAGAGCTAATTGAGTATAAATCTTTTTCGTCACAAATCGAACACGAAATGTAGTTAGAACTAATGCTTTGAGACTTGCCTTATCGACGATTGTACCCATCAAAGTTGATACCGGTTACATAAATATTGAAAACAATTTCCCTTCCTTTACGTTTTTGATAATTCCTTTAGCATTACTCTTTTATAGTCACAGAAAGTACAACACAAGAAGCAACGTCAACCACGGAAGCAAGCATATCGAAGGCTCCATCTATAGAAGAAATAAAAATTGTTAAATCTGATACCAGTGGAAAAGTTTCAATACAGTGCATAATTAGCAGTAATCCTAAACCAGATATAGAATGGAAGGATAAGCACGATAATACGTTTAGTGTAAGTATATCAATAAGTGACACTTTATAGAGCCACATCAATTCACTAAAACTTGCAGTATTTTCTTTTTTTCAAACCAAATCAATGTTTTGAACTTTAAATTGAGTTTGATTCAAATAATCGTAAATGTTATGGTTTTCTGATGAGCTAAGTCTACGAATTATATTTTAATATGCTTGATACTTTTTACCCTATTTGTCTCTAAGAGAGCACTACAAATTACTAGACAAGTATATAAATTTAAAAATAAGGAATAATTAAAAATAAAGTATAACTAATGCACCAAATTTTAATTTAAATGCTTGTG
>NC_052128.1:3011101-3016227 GCF_012273895.1 Zerene cesonia | reverse complement strand
GGTAAATAACTCTCAGTAAACTTCAACTTTCAAGCAATGCAAAGTAAAGTAATATTGCTCGATGATCAAAAATATTATATATTTTCACTTAAAAAAAGCACAAAAACATCATTGAGTTATATTTAACATAACATTTATGAATTCTAGTACGCTTTTATTGCTTCATCTGTGTGTTTGTACGCTTATATGCAACCGACTCCTTTAGACCCGAATATGGCGCAATTCAAACGGCAGACACTAAAATTTTATAAGCATATTTTATTATCATGATAAGCCAGAATTAAACAATTGATTGGCCTTACATAGTCTGTATATGAGCAAGTAAGACAATTTCATATAATTCTATCTTCAAAGCGTGTTTTCTATTCCTATTGGTATTTTAATTACATTTATTTGATTTTGGTGATATTTTATAATTTGCAAGTAACCCATTATATGTGCCCCATTATTTTCAATTCATATCTACTCGAAAAGTAATAGTGCCTAAAAGGCATCAGTTGATGACATAGCATTAGAAAATTTCCTTACCATTGTACGAGCTGCGTACATAGCAAGTTGCTTGCCTGTGATGGTGTGCTATGTCGGCAGCAGTAGTGTCTACGTTTTCGCAGCGCTATTTGATTTTATTTCAATTTCTGTTTCGCCAAATTTTATTTCAGAGTCATAAAAGGAAAACCGAAGCCTAATGTCACTTGGTACTTCATGCAACAAAAAACGTCTGCTTACATAAAATTAGCAAGCACGGGTGAAAAATTGCACATAGACAATTTGAATGCAGATAATACTGGCCTCTATAAATGTGTGGCGGAAAACTCTGAAGGAAATGATAACCACCAAGTCAACGTATCACGTGAGTAAATTCTAAAAAATCTCACTATATAATTTATTGAATTTAACCGATGCAGTTGATGGCATTTTGCACAGGTTTCAAACGACAGAAGGAGGAGGGTTATAAATATATATATTTTTTTTTTTTATCTGGACCACGAGATAAATGATCCTCTTGTAAATCACCGAAGGTGCTATTGAGTCTTTTTTTTATGTCACAGTCGGCAATGGAGCTAGTGGGACGCCTGATGGTAAGCGCCACCACCGCCCATGAACAATTGTGGAGGCATAAGGTCCATTGCAGACCTAACGCCTCTACAAATGGATTGCCGACTTTAAATTGGGAAAGGAAAAAGAAAGGATTTTTGAGAGGAATAAAGGACAGAAAGGACAGGACTAGGAAGGGATAGGAAAAGGATATGGGCCTCCGGCTCCCCCACTCACCGAACGAAACACAGCAATATGCTATTTCACGCCGGTCTTCTGTGGGGGTGTGGTACTTCCCCGGAGCGAGCTGGCCCAATTCGTGCTGAAGCATGCTCGACTACCACATACAGAGAGTTATGTTTAAAAATGCGTATTTGATGCGTATTTTGAGCGTTACTACTTTGTACGTTTTGTTTAAAATTGTTATTACGTCATATTCTCTGCAGCAAAACTTGAGTCCCTATGCTTACAGTTTTACTGGAGAGATAACAGGAGTTAGACATAATTTATGAGTAACATTTGTTCCTAATTCCTTATGTGATGTCTTGGTGTATAAGTTTATTTCGTCATAAAACTGTCGCGTTGTATCTAGACCTAGCCATCCTCAAATTAATTTTTACAAAGGCAATAAGTTAATTAATTTTAATATTAATTAATAATAATATTAAGCTTTCCTTTTGGATCCCTCCTAAATTACAACAGAAGGAATAGTAGCAGTAGAAGCGGGGGCGCCCGTACACTTAGATTGTATCACACAAGATTCGTCCGGTCCTCGCGTGCGCTGGTATTTCAATGACAAAGAAATTCTAAATGGTGGAAGATATCATATTTATATTAATCACACTTTAAGGTAAGCCCTTTCTGCATATTGACATATTGTTCTAATTTTATGATTATTATAGTTATTGCGCAAATAAAAATGCCACATTCAAGGAAACTCAATTGTGATTCTAGCAATATTATAAAACCGCAAGTTTGCCACACTGTATGGACACGAAAACCACTGAACCGATTTTGAAGATTTTTGACTCAATACTAGTGATGTTTCGCACTTAGCAAAATTACAAATAAGCTTTAAATAGAGACTTTACTTTTTGTTTGGTGGTTCAACGGAACACGTCACGTAAATTGTTTTTTGTGTAGTTATAAGTAGATACTCTTTGACTGTACATTAAGTTGCTGTGTTGGATTAGTTTTTACGTAAGTACCGATGTTTTTTGTACATGTAAATCATTGGAACACGGAGTTTTTTTTTTACCGAACGAAACACAGCAGTATGCTATTTCACGCCTGTCTTCTGTGGGGGTGTGGTACTTTCCCGGTATGAGCTGGCCCATTTCGTGCCGAAGCGTACTCGACTACCACATACAATACATTACATTAAATGATTTAGTATCAATTTCAGTTATACCAGTACCAGATTGTTCAATAAAACAAAAACATTCAATTACAATGTTACAATACTACTGTTTAAGCAAAATACCTTAGATTAAGAAATGGATAAAACTAAATGACGCAAAGGTTCACTTGCTCTCATAGAGGTGTCTTCATCATGTTGCGTCGTAAAAGAAAAGTCACTATGCTACCTTTTGTTTCAGCTTCCTATCAAAACCAAGAGATGCCGGTGTATATAAATGTGAAGTGTTAGGTGGCCTTGGCAATAGTAATAGGACATATCATTTAGAAGTGCAAAAGCCTGGTAAGTTTACTATAATCGTTTACCAGTTCAATTATGAATTGATGCACTATGTGTTGAATAAATTTAAGGCATATAAAAATTCGATGCTATTGTATTACAATAAAACAAGAATTTTGATTATTGTTGTACATAATTCTAAAACTAAAAATTAAAAATAATTTAGGCCTTGACAAGTCTTCATGTATTGCTTAATATTCTGTATACTTTATAAGCAACGAATAATATAAATAAATGCACTTTTATAATTACCTCATTTAATTCTTATTGGATTAATAATATTTTATTTTTCAATAAAAATATAATTATTTTATTTCAGTTCCAGTCTCTATAACAGCACCGCTTAACGTCGATATAAATTTGCTTAAGGGTGATTCTGAAACCTTAGTATGCAATGCAGTTGGAGTGCCTGCACCTACAGTTCAATGGGCTTATCTGAATTTCGACGCTAACGTTACTCGAACATTTAACATCGACAAGTAAGTAATTATATAAATCATAAAAAAGAAAAAAAGTATTGTCTTGACTCAAAACGTTTTTCAACTTGGTGGCTTTATATTGAGAATACTATAGTAAATACATGTATATAATAGCTGTCTTCATATTGCATTCGCTAAAAATTCGTTAAGAAAGTGTTCTTATAAATCAATGGATTAATAAAATATAAAAACAGTGTTCCTTATGCACATAAAACCGAAAGAGTAGAAGAAATTCGATTGCTGAGGTGGGATCACGGGAGGTTGAGATGGTAGGCGTTGCTACGGTTTGGCAAAAGACGCGGCTTCGAATCCCGCCTCGTGATCGAATTTTTTCTGTTCTTTCAAAATTTCTCATTTATAAAAGCATTTCGATGCTATAAAACTCAAAATTAAGTACTAAATTGCTTAATTTCGTTACAGGTCAAGGGATTTGACTTTAACTGATGTTGATGTTAACGATGCTGGATATTACACATGCATTGCGAATAATGGCGGACGGAACATGTCACTCACATATAGGGTTTATGTTAATGGTACTGTTCTATTGGTCAAAGATTTATCTATGTTATTTAGTTACTATTTATAACTTAAGAATGGCTAAGAATTTAGCCATGTCAGTCTCGTTGGACCACATTTGGGGACACACCCCTTCGATTAGAATAATATTGGTACGTTAAAATTTAACGAACAAGTATAATTCTCATGTCACAAAATAAAGAAATAAAATTATACCTCCCTCAGAACTATTGTGCGTATAGATTCCTTTTTCTTTTAGGTGATAAATGTTAGATTCATTCAAGTCAATGAAATTAAAAAGTACGTTATAGTTATTTTTTTGGTTACCTCATTAAATCAAGCCAACCTGAAGCAATAACAATTACATGTTTCCAGTTCCACCAAGCATTGACAAACCACCTAAAAAGGTAATTGAAGCAGTAATTGAGGATAGAATACTGGTGATACGTTGTGATGCTCACGGCACTCCTGTCCCAACAATCAAATGGCAAAGAAACGGAGCCGATCTTGTTATGGGTAAGTTCTTATTAAACGAGTTTTCTAAGGAGAATGCTACTGGTGTATTATCTGTATCATCATTGGCCTCTCGCGTCTATTTCAGACGATCTTAGTAGTCTATTGAGATCTACTACATTTCTTTTAATAGCTATGTAAAGTAATACGCGACGCACAGGTGTGCCATTTGGGACACCTGAGTTCTCCTTGGGTTGTCAAGGGGGACGCGGACGAATCTGACAAGTACCCGTGGCCCCTTCATCAATGCGGCTTGACGAAACACAGTGGGGTTTCAGTCGGTTGGCTTTAACACGCACGGTCCACTTAAAAAAATGGTTATGAATGGAGATTGGTAATTTTAATTGGGTGTAAAGTTTTTTTTACTCTACCAATTTTAAAAACAAGGATTGGTCGTAGTTTTTGCAATTTTCACGTAATTTAACCTTCGCGCAACTCCATACGTTATTTAACCTTTGAAGTATGTATTATAGCCATACCAAGTATATTTATTATGTGTTTGTGATGCAAATATGGTATTGCATACTCCTATAGGCGCTGATCATTTTCATTCATCCTTCCTACACCCTCTATACCCAGATAATTGAGAACCCTCAGGATTACTCTTTCTGCGCAAGGTTTGGATGAATATTGAGATTTCAATTGTATCGTTCCGATCTGAATTGGATTTCAGCAGCGGTGTATCAGTCATCCAGGTTTTCTGGTTTCAACGTTTTTTATTACGTGGCAAGAAAAGAAATCTGTGTATTTTAGACTTATCCCCCTTTTTACCTTTACCTTTTACCTTTTACCCCACGATACGGGCCAGATGTTTTTGTACCAGCTTCAGTAATCGATTCTTTTTGAGACGCAAACGGGTAATCAGCCTTCAGTTTACTACCCTGATA
>NC_052128.1:2944257-3010101 GCF_012273895.1 Zerene cesonia | reverse complement strand
GATCAATATTCACTAGTTGACTTAATCTTTATCGGTACATTTACTTAAAGTATCGAAGAAGTAAGAAATCTCTACTCTACTAAAAAGGCGATTAAAAAGCTTTTAGTACAAGAATATTGTGCAGATTTAAACAATGTTTCGTAAAAACTATACATAACATTTCATAAACAATATTAATAGATAAATAATTAAACACATTCATGTAATTATTTTAGGTGTGAGCAACATTATTAATGTAAATAATCGGTTAATTATATACAATATATATGATGTTACCGAAACCAGTGGCACCTACACCTGCATAGCGTCTAATATAGCAGGCACCGCTTCTAGAGATTATGAGGTTCTGGTCACACGTAAGTTGAATTTATAATTTACTAGCTGTTGCCCGCGGCTTTGCTTGGTTTAAGGAAATTAACAGGTGTCATCATAATTTTTTCATATAGCGCCATCTTTTTAGTATGTCATAGCGGGCTACTGAGCTGGTGTTTCGCCTGATGGTAAGCGACCACCACCGCGTATGAGCCAGCCCATTCGCAGTCGCAGAGGCTCTACCACTGTGAATGCGCTACCCACTTTTCGGGCAAAACAGGCCTCCGGCTCCTCCACTGTCCCTACATAGTAGCATGCTACTATTAAACGCTGGTCTTCTGTGGGAGTGTGGTGGCTTCCCCGATGAGAGCTGGCCCAATTCGTATCAAAGCGTGCTCGACTCCCACATTAGAATCTATCGGAATTTATGAATTTTGGAGTGATTCAAATGTGCATCATAATGGATTATCCTACGGAAAGAAGATTTTTATTACTATGATACTTCACAGCTACTAGGCTACTCCCTAACTTGCTCTCATTCTCCAAGCTGTCTCCAGACACAAAAATCATAAAATACCACTGTTGAAAAGACAAATAAACAAATATTGTTGTGGATTCTGTTTTGTTATAAACTACTTTATAAAATAAATATGAACAAACTAGCTGCGCCTCGCGGTTTCACCCGCGTGAGTCCGTGTCCCGTAGGAATATCGGGATAAAAACTTGCCTATATATATTCCAGTTGTTCAGCTATCTACGTACCAAATTTCATTGCAATCGGTTGAGCAGTTTTTGGATGAAAGAGCAACAAACCCACACACATCCTTACAGACTTTCGCATTTATAATATTAGTAGGATACTTTAAAATTGCCATTACAATGCATAATGTAAATCAATAAATTTTAACAGTAAAACCCGCATCCGTAAGTGCATCTTCGCAGTTATGTATCGACAAAGGTAAACCAAGCGAAGTCAAGTGTAGCAGAATACTCCCCACGTCTCTATCCAGCAAAATAGTCTGGTTTTGTCAGGTAAATACAAAACATATGGTACATGCTACAAAAATAACATGACTATGTTAATGCCTAAAGGTTACAAGTATTAATTATAATAACACCTAATACACCCATCGGCTTAATTTATGTAGTGTGTAATAATATAATTTGCTATGTTAATTTAAAATGTAACTACTATTTGATATCTTGAAGGGTTGCAGGTCTACGATACAAGCTGTCTTAATGTACATCTGTAGTTAGACATAGACATACATTTATTCACACTCAAGTACACACACAACAACTAACAAAAAAGACAAAACACTGAATATTATACAGGAAATAAGAAAAAACATAACAACAGTGCATATTATCTTTTTTATGTAATAAAAAGAAAACACACCATTGCTCTGTACTATGTTAATTAAGACAATAATAAAGTTAATCATGTTTACTGGCAAATGAAGTTTAATTTAAATATTATTATATATATATACACCAAAAAGTTGTTCTATTGCACAAAGAAATAACTAAACATCCAAATCCATTCCATATTCTTTATCGCATTAAAGCGTGCAAGGCATTCACAGATGCACTACCTTCTCGAACGTTGATGAGCGGTGGATCGCTTATCATCAAGCGAACCATGAGTTCAGTTGCCACCTAAATAAATTAATATGCCAATATCTTCAATCCATACAAAAATAAAGAGAAAAAAATATTACGTGTGAATTAAACTACACAAAAAATAACTTATTTAAAGAAATATATTTAAAGAGCAACAAAACATTAATATAAAATATTTCATAAGAAGCGCAACTCGATCGGACATCATTTTTGTTTTTTCTTACGCTTTTACCACTTTTTAACGATAATCATTTTTTGTTCATTTTATTCTGAAACTATATTTTTTTTATTTAATTTTTATCCACATTATTTGAATATATATTTTTATTTATTTATATACACCCATTTCATTTCAGGATAAAATTTATGTAGGGGATACATTAAAGTTGAGTGGTTATGAAGACAATGACACGAAGTGTGTATGCCGCGTAAGCTCCTTCGAAGCGGAAGACGCAGTAAATTACGCAATTAACATTAAGATTTGTTTTGCGCCAGTATTTAACAACAAATTGAAAACATTCAATACATATGTGTTAAGAAGCAATTTAGATTGTAAAGCTGATGGGTACCCTCTTCTCAAGGTAAGTAGTATATTATACTAGCTGCGCCTCGCGGTTTCACCCACGTAAGTCCGTATTCCATTGGAATATCAGGATAAAAAGTAGCTTTTATGTTATACCAGTTGTCCAGCTCTCTACGTACCAAATTTCATTGCAATCGGTTAAGGAGTTTTTGCGTGAAAGAGCAACAAACACTCACATCCTTACAAACTTTCGCATTTATAATATCAGTAGGATTTATAGTACCATACAGATAGAGATTAGCATAGAGATTTGGTCACAGTGAAAGCTTTTGGTCGAGTCTGGCACAAAGTGTTTCTTGTGAAGCTTCCTTCCTATAGACTTCCTAAGAAAATTTACCAGTGAGGTGCCAATTTTCTCGCAGAGCGTACCATGAGGGTTGTAGTCGACGGTTTGTGCTCTGAACCTATCCCTGAAAATGCTGGTGTTCCACAAGGTTGTGTTCTGTCTCCCATTCTGTTTCTTCTGCATCTCAATGATATTCTGCCCCACCGTATCATTTTAATTCATTGTTACGCAAATGACAGTAGTGATAGACAGCAATATATAGATCCAGTCCCTATCATTTGTATCAGGATCGCATCATTGAATGCCGGAACAACCTCGTGAAATAGAAACCTCTCTAGAAGAGGTATCTATTACGCGAAATAGACGAATAACGTATAATAACCTCGCGAAACCTCGCGAAAAAGACGAACAACGTATAATACGTTAAAATTTATAGTACTGTCTTTACTCTCGTTCTTTCTTCTCGTATATTATGCAATGTCACTTTATCCTACTAATATTATAAATGCGAAAGTTTGTAAGGATGTGTGTGTGTTTGTTGCTTTTTCACGCAAAAACTATTGCAATGAAATTTGGTACGTAGACAGTTGGACAACGGGAATAACATATAGACAACTTTTTATCCCGATATTCCTACGTGATATGGACTTACGCGGGTGAAACCGCGGGGCGCAGCTAGTATTGACATAATTGCATCTCCACTTTTGACTTTTTACATTAATTTTACCTTGATTGTAAATGTCTTCTAATGTGAGTGATATTTCTCTTTTGTAGATAAGACAGGGGTCTTATAAAGTATAATCTACAAATAAAACATTACTCCTTAGTGTAGAATTTATTAAAATTTCTATTACTTACACTAATTTTATTGACGAATTTAGTCTATAAACAAATAAATTGTAATAAAACTTCATGACAGATTACGTGGTACAAAGACGATGTGCTTCTGCCTATTTCGACGGATACATTGAGAGCAGATGATGTGGCCACATACAAATGTGAAGTGACCAATAATTTAGGCACACAGACCAGAAAATTCAAGGTTATTCGTGAAGGTAAGATAACAGAAATTTGTTATGACTATATGATGAAAATATTATTATTAAGACTATTTATAAGGCTTACAAGTAACTAAATTATAAATAAAATGAAGTTTAGTTTTTTGTTTTATTAGAATTATAACCATCTATGATTATTTTCAGAATGCATCATAGATATTAAAAAGTATACAAGCAAGCAACGTCCGTTCCTATCGAAGGGAATACTAAGACCACTTACAGACTTTAACGTGGAAAACGATTTAATCCGCATACCCAAAAACACATTTATTACCTTAGAATGTCCCAACAATTATATTATATTAGATCACAAAAACATCTATCTTAGTAGCCTAAAAGTTAAATGCAAACAGGACTCTCAATTTGAAACAGACAGACGCAATAGAAAAATATCATCCAACGTTGATTTGTATGATTTTGAGTGCAGTGAGGAACCTAGGCCTGCTCTTCGTAATATTATTATGCCGTGTAATTATTTAAACGATTATAAAATTATAAACGTGGGATATCAAAGCAGTTCAAGTTTTCAAATCATGTACAGTGTATGCTTCAATATAGTCAGCAAAGAAATAACTTTCGCGCAGTATACACTACATCATTTCGGACATCGTACTATTAGATATTATGAGTACCAAAACAACAAATACATGGAGGACGAGTCTGAAATCTATGATTGTGAATCGCAAAGAAAATTCCTACTGGAATCCTTTGGGTTTGATGATTGCAATAACAAATGTTGTTTTAGAAGACGACAATTAGTCAATCCGCAAGATTTATATCCTAGTTATGAAGCAGCTGCCTTCAATAACATTAATATTGTACCTCATTCGACTGTGTGTACTCCTGTAAGTAGATATTTTATTTACCTTTACGCATGTGTGAATAATATGTGTATACACCAATTTTATCGATAACATTATCACAACCATAGTTAGAATACCTCTAAATTTGTAATCGTATATTATTGCACTTATAGTTAACTAGCGTAAAGTCCTACCTAAAGTCTTTCTCAATAAATGGGCTATCTAAAACTGAAATAATTTTTCACAACGGACCAGTAGTTTTTGATATTAGCGCGTCCAAACAAACAAACTCCTCAGCTTTATAATATTAGTATAGATTCATTTGTTTTAATCGGGGAGCATATTCCCGACAGAATCGAGATCTTTCTCACTTTAGTAGACAAAAAACTTCATACGATAAAACGTGAGTATAAATGTAGATGTTTCATATAAGACACTTTATTCTATAAATTTCTACAGTAGCGTTATAAAAGTTCAATACAAACATAAGTACAATCATTAATAACATAAATAAAATTAATTAACTACGGTTACGTACTTACATCAGGATGTACCAGGGAAAATGATTTTTCATGTCTCGTTTAAACAAACCTTTACCGACCAATGTTTGAAGCTGTGTCCTAAAAGCAAATAACGTCCGTATAAAATGAGCGGACTTTTTTTAATTGTTCACTCGTTTCAAATAGTCTCGTCTTACTTGTTTTAGACAATTCGCGTAAGGGTGAATTTGAAAAACTAATATATTATATTGTGTTTAGCGACTCCTTTGAGCTTTAGATTCGCATTGCATTTTATATTTACATTTTATCAATTATGGCATCAGTGAGGTCTAATCATATGTCTTAATTGATTTAGCTGGAAAGATGAGATCAATTTTAGCTTTCATATGGTTCGATTTTTTTTTCTAGAATTGGAGCGAGATAGAAGAACGAATCCTAGCTAAAGCCAATTCGAATGGGGAAAAATTTGAAATATGGACTGGCATTTATGACCATCTACAACTCGAATCGTTTGGACTTATTGAAAAAGAGGTTACAATTCGAAATAAGAAAAAAATTCCTAAACTTTTATGGAAGGTAAGTTCCATACTAAAACACATTAAACATTTTACAAAATAGAAAAGAATACAAACATATATAATATACAATATTAACTTATAAAAATTGAAAAATTAAACACATCTGAGATTTCAAAATACCTGCATATTTTTCTCATGTTGTGAGCACTTTATACAGTCTAAAAATATAAGGAAAATTAGTAAATTTGCGATAATAAAAATTTGGTTCAAACACAAACGGCATACCCTCTAACTGGTAAAAAATGGTTAAAATCACTTCAGTAGTTTAATATTAATAATAATGAGCCCGCAGGGCACCTTGTGGCGAGGTGACGGGGAGTAGCGCCCCCGCGGTCCTTAGTTCTCCCGGGGGAGGACCCTGTCCTCACCTCCGGACTGTCTCGGTGGCAGTTCGGAGTGAACAATGATGAGGTTCAGGATCCCCCACCTCTGGCTTGCCTTAATTGGCCGTCCAGAGTGGAGATGCAAGAGCTATATGCTCGGGGGTGGAAGTGTCTAATGGCGTAATAGCGGGGAAACCCAATCCGGGCCTGCGGGCCCGCGATGGTGAAACCGGTGCCGCACCTCTCTACACCCCTAGCCAGTCAGCTGGTGTTGCCCCCTTGTTGCCATTTTAGGTAACTTTTTTGGGAGCCCATCTACCGAACTGGCAAGTCACCGTCTGCCACTATTTTTCAATTTTTCGAAGTTGAAAAGGCAGACGCCCATAGTTTCCCATAGACCCAACCTACCAATCCATCGAACACCCCCTTTCCATAGCCCAGTTTTTTCCATGCCATTTTTTTGCAATAGTCCTACATCGGCCGCGGACTGCCCAGGGCTGTATCTCTATAGTGCAGTCATGGGCAGGCTGCGGCTGGTGTCCCACAACACATTAAATTCTCTAAAGGGCCTCTGCGTGTTGGATCTGTGTCCCCACGTAAGCCTTCCAAAAGACCGGGTGCTTTCCTTCTGGAGGTACCCGAGTATTATGGAGAGATACACATAATAATGATATAGTATCCTACTACCCATTAAATTCTCAAAAGGGCCTCGCGTGTTGGACCTGTTTCCCAAGGTAAGCCTCCCAAAAGACGGGTTATTACCCTCCTGGTGGTGCCCGAGTATTATGGAATGAGATATATAATAATAAAACAATTTATTGCATATACATTAAAAAAACAGATAAATTATACACAAACATATTTATAGCGACATATTTTGAAAGTATTATATTGACAGTTTATTATTTTCCGCAAAAAGCAACACACTGAGATCACGTATTTACTTTTTGCATTTAATTAATAAACAGCTGGTGTACACCACTCTCATGAGTATTTAACCCGATTTTCAGGTAGTATACAGTATAAGATTGCGTGCTGCTATTGCAATAATTCAGATCAATTCACCGATAATTCTTGATGCTAAGGAAATAGAAAAGTACGTGATGTGCCGAGATGTCACCGACAAAGTGAAATGGTTACACAACCCCGATTGGAAAGATCCGAGCAAAGGCTACACGTATATCTGCAGAATTAAAGATTTCTTACATGCCTTTAATCATATAATTTACTTGAAGGGGGTAAAGAGGATGCTTGTATAATTTATAAAGAAGTATTAAGGCAGTAGCGTATTGTATTGTGTTTGTCAGATGTGTTACAATGCTGCTAAGGCCGGCCTGCCTCCCCAAAGCGCTTCCACGAATCGCGATCTCATACTGTAAAGATCAGTCATTTATAAAATGGTCTAGTTCAGCCACCATCTCTCCCTGGCCTGGCACGATTCTATTTTACTATGTCTGAATTCCACAGTGTTGTTATCTTAGCACACAGTTTGTCCGGCAAGAAAGTTGGATTAAATTAGCTAATTAGTGTATTAATTTGTAATTTAAATTATTATTAAGAAATTATAAGTATTTTTATAAAAGGATTCACGTTATTTTATCAATAAAACCTTTATTGATCCCTAAATAGTTAAATTTTTTCTATTCACATTAAATAAAAAAAAAATTAAAATGCATACCCTGTAAAATCTTTTACTCTTCCTCTTGTCATTTTTATCATCAAGAAATACCTGAGAGGAAGCAATAGAATGCAATATACAAAGGAAATTAACATACAACGCTGTACACTCATAGGAGGCCTGTGTCCCAGCAGTGGGAACATATTATATGGGCTGATGATGCTGTACTGCAAATAATGTTCTAGCATCATATGGATTAAAAGAGCCCTCGGTCCAAAATTACCCATGTAATATGGGTAATTTTGGACCGAGGGCTGTATAAAGCGGTATTGAGCTGTCTCTAACATTCTTTCGGTTGTACGCTTGTCCTTTCAGTAATTTGCAGATTCGGGTGATATAAGATTTGTCAAACCGTTATACATTTATTGGGTGAAAGAAGACGGACACAAAAAAACGAGTATATCTAGGTACTCAATGGAAAATTATATATATTAGCTAGTAAGTAGTATTCATTATACATCTCTCATTTGAAAGTTAAGTATGGCCAAGAGAAGCCACATACATAGTTTGGCACATTGCTGTGGAGGTATCGGAGTCCGTGCTAATATATTTTAGGCTTGGACAACGAAGAGGTAAAATAATATAGTAGGTAAAAATTCCACATGCTCTGCCTTTTCCCTAAAGGACAGAGTATTTTTTGAAGATTTCCTCTCCGTTAAAAAAATGGAGTAATAGTGATGCAATCACACTACTATTATAATTGAGAAAGTTTGTCCGTCAATCACGCTGATACTACTGAACGGATTTTGATGAAATTTGGTATAAAAACGGGGTATGAGCCAACTTGGGTGATATAGGATACTTTTATCCCAATTAACTGCTCCCTTGGGATAAAACAGTAAACCTTATATCCGGATAGAGACGAGACGAGCGTCTAGTACACAATAAATATTTAAAGAAAACTTTCAGGATACAAGATAGCGATTTATATATATAATTTGCCATATGCCAATAACGGTTGAATTTCTGAAATGTTAAAAAAAAAGTGTTTGAGTTTCAACTTTCGAATTGTTGCACCAAAAAAGACAGACTCTGCTTTCGCAGACTTCATAACAAATGATGATCTTATATTGTACCATTCGTTCTCGTAATAATCTATTTTAGGTGCTAATTAGTCTCTTTTATTATCCCTGGATAATTCATATCTACTTATCATACGATTAAGCTTGATATTTCTGTGTTTAGCAAACTAAACACAGATGTTTTAAGCTCGTCATGGAATCCAAACGATTATCCCTTCAAATTAATATTTTTCAAAACAAGGAGTATTCAAAAAAGGAGGAGGTTCTGATTTGGACCCCAATTTTTTTCTTTTTTTTTTCCTATGTATATTACTGGATAAATCGTAGTGCCTGGCCCAATAGGATAATAATTTTGATATGCGAATACATATACCATACTACGGTATGATACGAAATTCCTATATTCATGACAGGATGTCATTGTTTTTGTATGCTTACCAGTATCTTTGGAGTGCAAAGGGAGGACTTTTACATCTCTCTTAAGATGCATTTGGCAATATCCATCATAAGCCATACTAAAAGCGTATATTTTCGTGTAATCTTCCAATGTTATGTTATGTATGTTAACGGATCATTATATTTCAATGCAGTTAAACTATCGTAGCAGTCTTGCACGTTCAATCAAGCGTTTGCAAAAATAATCGACTCTCATTATACGAGCCGAGCAATAGACTAGACATTAAGGAGACATCCGAACAAAAAGATTCGGTCAAACATGTCGAAACTATTTGTGCTTCACAATAGCTCGCGATAATACATCAATGGGAATCACGACGATTGACGACTGAGTACGAAGGTTGACCTTTTAACCTGAGTTTTTGTAATCCAAGCGATAAGTGATAAATTTCAAATAATTGATTATAATGATTAGGTCAGATCTTGTCTGAATTATCTATACGATAGAAATATTGCAATCACACGTTTTATTTTGATTGATCTCGTGGTATTTATAATGTAGAAGTATCTACACTACAGACACGTTTCCACTGTACGTGTAAGTTTCGGAATGCGCCGAAAAATGTCCTTTCTTGGATAAAAAAGAAATACTTTAAATACCAGCTCTATTACTTTTAATTTGTTTAGGATCAATTAGGTCATCGCAGCGTAGGGAAAATATGTAAAATTGGTTCGATTTGTAGATGGATATTAATGCACGATAATTATTATGGAATCCTGGTATTGCTCCCTGGTAATTCTGGTACTGTATACTTTCGTCTTTCCGACAAAAATAAATGTAATGAGCAAAACAAGATGGATTTACTAATAATTATCGCAAGGTATCGTCTCCCCACTTCGGACTACAGCCCCATGATTGAATATTTATTAAAGTATTATATATCTACTTACCAAATTTAATTGCAATCAGTTCAGTAGTTTTTGCGTGAAAAAGCAACGAACACACACATCCTTACAAACTTTCGCATTTATAAAATTAAGTAGGATAGTATAGGATTTTAGTTAGTTACCTAGTTACAGCTCGACCTTAAGTAAGAAATACTACTTATATTCTATTCTGCGGGAAGGGCCATAATAAGAAGATATAATATTAGATACGTTAAATAATTTTTCTTATGAAGGAAGGTCGGCATACAAAAATAAATTATACGAATAATTATTGGTCTCATAACAGTAGCTGGTATTAAATTTGTTTATATCTTAACTGATGAAAAAATTATTTTGCATTAAGCAGAGGTGTAATTGAGTTTCGCTTCCTATTCTTAAATGATGAGTTATAAATCTTAGATACAACACTATTATTCTGTCAAATAAATGTTTTTTTTAAGTAATAGTGGTTTCAGGTAAGCATATCGATATCGATGGAACAATAACCACATTAACAGTATAATATCCTATCCAAAGGTTGCCTGGCAGAGATCGCTTAAAAGCTTTATCAGTTCGATAAATAATTGTCTTGTGTATTTTTGTGTTCTTTGAATAAACTGTTAATTTATCTACCTATCTATCTATAAAGTTCATTGATTTAAATGATCATATTTAACAATATAATATTGTGGTTATATTCATATAAAATAACAGTATCTAACATAACAATAATAATTAAACGTAATTCTTCTTTATTATTTAAACAAGACGCGTTAAAAAGTGGCATTTCCTTACATGATTTTAAGGCTAAAGTTAGAAGTATAGTCCTAAATACCACATTAAATGAAATGCAACAACTGGTAACGAAAAGTTCAGTGCCTTTTTGAATTCTCTCTAGTCCATACTAATATTATATCAATGTTAAAATCTCTTGTCTGTACGATTAAACTTGGAACTGATAATAATGAGAAATTCTAAGCTAATATTTTTATGTGTATTTATTTTTGCAATGTTTTCCAAAAAACTGCTGGACCGATTACAAATTAGTAATAAGTGGTGGTTTATTGTGGGAGTCGAGCACGCTTCGGCACGAATTGGGCCAGCTCGCACCGGGGACGTACCACACCCCCACAGAAAACCGGCGTGAAATAGTGGCATGCCACTGTGTTTCGTACGGTGAGTGGGGGAGCCGGAGACCCGTTTCCTTTTCCTCACCCGTCCCAGTCCATTCCTTCTTTCCAGTCGTTAATCCATTCCTTTTCCCTTACCCCAAAAAAGCGGGCAGCGCATTCGCAGAGGACCTACCTTTGCGAATGTTCATGGGCGGTGGTGATCGCTTACCATCAGGCGCACCACCAGCTCAGTTGCCCGCTATGGCATAAAAAAAAAAGTTAATCAATATATTTGTTTAGAAATTAAAAACTTTTTAACCGATTTTAAGAGCGATCGTGCTCACGGGGAGACTGACCGTAATATAGTAAATAAATCGCGTTTAAAATCCGTTAAAAAGTCTTTAATTTCTAAATGTATAATACTCGCGTAAAATCAAACACAAGAAAATACAATATATTTGTTTATTCTATTTGAATATTTCTCTAAACAAAATTCGCAACTTTTATAGTTTCCAAATAAAATAATTTACTCTCACTGCAACAAAGCTTAAGTATAATATTATTCCAATCAAAACGCAGTCAAATGCATCAGCTAGTTTATTCAGTTTCCAATGATGACATCGATAATTTAAACACATCACTGGCTCTAAACGGATGCGGTCAAATAACCTTCACATCTGCCCTTTGCCAGATGTATCAGAGGTGAGGCGTGGTCCACAACCCATATGTGTACATAAAAATGTCAGATTTTCCTTCCCACGCTCATTTCCACAATACATTGCTATAACAATGATATATTAATCAATTTCAGAAATTAATCAAAATTAGTTACTGTGTTTACTGGATTATGAATGGAAAAAAAAAATTGCCTTCATATTAAATTCGTAATAACGTGTAAATGAAATCTTTACGTTTTTAGCTCAAATAGTTTCAATCATTATCCGAGTATTTGTTTTAAAAACAGAAACTAGAATTTAATAATAAATGTGGGTAAAGAAAACAATGACATAACGCATTAATGATAGAATTGACAAAGTTTTTTTTTGGTCTTTTGATATATTTTTGCACCCATACAGAGTAAACGTTAGGGCATTTTCTAATCCTAACTGTCCTAATCAGGATAATAAGCTAAAACTCATGAAACTGTTTTATTGTCACCGATACCTGATAAGTTTTAATTATATCTGTCTGTTTGTAGTGTGACAAAATAGAGTCTAAAAGAGTTGGTTACACACAAACACGCAAACATAATATAAGTAAAGTTAATAAAAGTATAGAATGATATAGGTTAAGCTGGACATAGTAAGTTAAAATAAGTTATATCGTATTGCCATACCTACTGTTCGCGCCAGCGTAGCGCGTGTACACATATAGCTAATAGCTGCGCCCCGCGGTTTCACCCGCGTAAGTCTGTATCCCGAAGGAATATCGGGATAAAAAGTTGCCTATATGTTATTCCAGTTGTTCAGCTATCTACGTACCAAATTTCATTGCAATCGGTACAGTAGTTTTTGCGTGAAAGAGCAACCAACACACACATCCTTACAAACTTTCGCGTTTCTAATATTATAGTAGGATGTCACTCAGTGGGGGTGTAGCTTTCTAATGGGGAAAGAATTTCTGATCGGGCCAGTAGTATTGTGTGAAAACATTACATACATTCAAAAACACAAATGTCTCCACTCTGTAGTACTGACATATATAAGGTTAAGTTTTTATCATGCAATATATGTATGCTATACAATTTTGAAGTTCAACGATTCATCTGCTGTATTTTTTGTGCCTTTTATTCCAACACACTCTTATTGTATACAATCCTCTGCATTCTAAATTATATAGGAGTCATTTTCATACAACGTGCATGAAATCGGTTACGATAAAATAATCTTTGTTCATTATAATAAACTAATCATTTTGTCAGCTCAAAATTATCCATATTAATTCGCCTGATAATTGAAGTGATTTCATCATAAATGAACTCTTCATATGACGTTCCGTTTAACATCTTGAACCTATTATTACAAGCGTGCACTATTCGTTAAAGCTAATACATATTATGCAAATGTGTTGCAAAACATTTGACCCGAAGTGTCGATGTCAATGGAGTTTTCTTTTAAATTGACAAGCGTTATATGCAATTTTGTATTTTGTCTAATCTTTGCATGGTTACTAAATGACTATATTGTAGCCACTGTCGGTTAATTTGAGGACAATATCTTATGCATTTAGTAGTTATTTATATATCGTCACCGTTTTTTTTATATTAATGCAGCTTTTTGAACCTGACATTAGCTATTCATCAAATTTTGTCAAAATCTGCCCAGCGATAACTGAATGACGCACATTCAAACAAAAAATTAGGAGGCATTGTTTTGGCGGTCTATACAACTTTCATATAACATACCAATTACTCTTTCCTCTGAATATTTAAATGCACACTATCTGTCAACAAACGCCAGTCTCTTAAATTAATGAATGTCAAATTCATCTCTTCAAAATCCTCAAATTTTCAAAGATAATTAATACACTTGAAATGTTTTGATAGTTGATATTTATAGATGACTTTTGCTCTTAAACCTTTGGCGGCTGTTGGAGCGGGAATATATTCGTATGAGGAATAGAAAGTGGTGGTGATGACTTCTTTTAAAGACTACGAGATCTGTTGAAGAAATCTGGAGCTGCTGATGATGCTACGGGTGAGCATCATGGACATCCGTATATCATTGGCTCAATAATATATGCCATACGTACAAAAAAAGTCATTTGAATTACACTTTCTTCTTTTGAGTGAAATCACCTAAAAATATTATATAAAGACTGTACCACGACAGAATTATATTATCTGTGCCAGTGTGTTGCTTCAATGCTATTTAATTAATTTTATTTACATTTTGTCAATCTGTCGGTTTACGTGGTTCAATGAAGAAAAAAAAAGTTAATATTTACACCAACATTCAGTTTTATAAACGAGGTCATCAGACAATAACTTTTTCTTTAAAGAATAATGACAATTCTCTACTTTAGACTATTATGAAACAGGTCCTCATTACCTAACAGGCTAATAAATCTAAATAAATCTAGGATAGGCTCGAGCCTCAATACATTGAAAATAATGTAAGACTAAATAAACAAAGATTATTTTTTCTATAAATAATGAAATGCATTAACCCCATACACAAGATGGTAAACGAGGTGCTGGCTATTATTATGTGATTAAACAAAATTCAGTGAAATATTTCTCATTTATACGAGTTATAACAAATAAAATTATATATGCCTTATAAGTTTTCACACAATAACATAAAAAATGATTTGTGCATTTTATACTTGATTTGCTAATTAATAATTACGTATTTTAGCGAATTAGAAAAGTTCAAACGTCGCTTGAAATTTTGCATCTTATTTAATGTTCAATGCCAACAGTACAATAATAATAACTTAATATTTGAAGATTAAAGATTATAGATCCGTTTTTGTGACCTCTCAATATAACATTATATATTTTTAAATACTATAGTTTTTGATATAATCTATACACAAATTGCAAACGAACCACATTGTTTGGATTGATTGATGATGCTTCTATTAATATTCTCTTTATTTATATATCAGGATATCGATAATTTTATTTATTACGATGCTATTAATAAAACTTTACCATAACCGCTGATTAACTGAGATAATAATTAAAAAAGACATAGTGAACTAAGATTTTAAATTTTAGTTAAAAATTGGTGTAATGGGTATATTTTAATATTTTCCTCCGTTCTATTACTGCATGTAAATTGGTTCTTTTGAAGTATTCATCAACATGATCATCATCAGCCCTTATATATCGTGCGGGTTGGCAGATGTCACATGCCGTTGAACTTTTGATTTTCGGACATGCCGGTTTCCTCACGATGTTTTTCTTCACCGTTTTAAGCAGTGCTGATGTTATCTGCATGCGCAGATAAATTGAAAAATCAATTTATTTCCTGCACGCTCGCCCGGTCTCGAACCCCGACTTATCTTATCGATTTTGAAGTCCGAGGTTCTCACCACTGAGCCACCACTGCTTTTGAAGTATTATGTTGTTATATTGAAAAAGCCTACTAAAACAATGATATTAAATTAAATACCGACAAAAGAATACTTGAATTTGCAGTTGAAACATTTAAACACCTAAAGGGTTTTTTTTTGTTTTTCCCATTTAAACACCAAAATCAAACCCTAAATAGCCTAGTATTACAGGTGAAACCGCGGGGCACAACTAGACCACCTATAGAGATATCAGATGTACCTATTCATTAATTAAAAATGGGATCAAAATATGTCGATGTGTGTAATGTGAAACAAAGAAACAATTATGGAAGCCGTTATTCACAAATGCACTGTATTTTGACAGCGACCACGTAAACTGTGGAGTTGGAGATTCGATGGTTGTTTATTTTCGATTATTTCGTGTCTTTTTTAAATACTTCATATTTGCTTTTATAATGTAGTAGGTACCTATAGGTTAAGTATTATGGATTAACTGTAATGCCCATATAAATATTGATCTTAATTCTTCATTTTGAAAACTAATAAGGATACGTAGATATATATGAGTGTATGTAAATAATTTAAGTGCAATGTAATTATATGTTATTTAAAACTGTTGTTTTCAGATTTTTTATGAAGAATTCTTTATTAATATAGCTCCCAAATAACACTGCCCATACCCAGGCCTCCAGGGGGAAAGGGCCTGTCATACACATTTCTGTGATTAATTTTTATTCGAATACATCCGTGAACATTGTATCAGTCTTTCAATTTGAAAATACAGAGTGAGACTGGAAATTGAATAGAACTTATTTATAATGTAATGTCAGGTGCAGATCTGTCATTTTATTTTACATTAATATAACATCAGGTTACCTACAGTGGCGTAGCTATCATAGGGCCAGGTGGTGCAGTGCACCACGGCCCCGGAGCTCAGGGGGCCCTCTAACCTCAGCTTTCTCCTAAACATAGAAGTTTCTTCATAAAACATTCTATAAAAATACAAGTAACTCATCATTTATATAGCCAGTGTAAAATTTCAAATATGCATCATTGTTTTGTTCACAACGAAGATGGTTATCGAAACGAGAATTCTATTTTTGTTAAAATCTCCGCTTGTGTGCGTCCGTTGTGTACGTGTTGTAACACACAGGCATTTTGTAATTTAAACTGATTTTAGATTGTAAAAATTCGCATAATAGATGGACGATAACGTAATAAACTAGAATAACGATGTGATTATTCGTGTAATTAAAATAAATGCGGGTAGATCTATGACGTTTATAAAGTGCGTTGCAATTTGTTAATTGTACTTCTGAATGCCTTGTTAGTGTTTTAAGAGTGTAAGAGAATAAAATGACGTCACTTTAATACGGAGAAGAGATGTATACTATTAGGAGAAAGTTTAAGTCCAGTTCTGGTTAGGTTGTTCATAGCATTTTTTATAATACTTTTGTGTTCTATATAATAACAAGTCAGTTATTAATTTATTCAGTCCCTACACAAGGGGCCTTTCGTCTCAAGTTTTTATGCAATTAGCTCAACTAGCAAAATCCTATAGATACGTCCTACGGAAAATTTTTGATAGATATTCATATAAACTTGACAGACAGGCATTTGATTAACTACTAAAATGACTACAATGAAAATAAGTTACTTTAAATTATTTGTTAAAGCCTCCCATTATTTTCCTTGTGCTACTTATTAATGTTATGCATTCATTGATCGAATTATATAATGACCAAAATCCACTTTATATGAACGGGCATGTACAAATATTGTTACAGTTACCACACAATACTATCCATTACATAGCGTATTAATGTTTCGCTGAAAACGTGAAACTTGATTATTCATCATCGGGATCCATGAGAACTTCCACCACTTTGCCAAAAACGAAGAAAGTTATCGTAATACTTTTTTCTTCATTTAATATTTCCATATTTTTTTTTTTTGACGAATAAATGTTTTTTCCTTCTTCCTTTTTTTACCTTTCAATTTGAGTGTATTTTTTTGCTTTGTTTAGTACTCGATAGGTCCCTGTGATTGATGTGATTCTTTTTATTTTTGAAAAGTATTTGTTGTTAATTGGTCCCATTTTTAATTACGAATAACCTCCCGGCCAGACACGTCAGTGGACTTTTCACAGAAAATAAGTAATTAATTTTTATTTACCCAAGTCAAACTTCAGTCATCGATAGATCCTTACAAATTATTATTATTCTATCTTAGTCAACTTACCTTGAACAAATTAGTCTATTAAAATTTTATGAATGTAAAATGCCATTTACATGCGAATAAAATTAATATTATATGCCTTTGTTACAAAAGCTTACAAAAGCCGATTATATATTATTATAGTTATATTATTTGATGAAGACATTTCAATAGTGTAAGTGTAAGTAAGAAGTCTAATTGAATAAATATTTGAATTTGAATATATCATTTTATATTCGACTTATAAAGTGATATGTATTAGTTGACCAAAACTTTACTGCATTGTTACGTATTTGTTAATTGACTTCACATATAACGTAAGATATTTTAGAATTAACGGATGTACGTGTATATATTAATTCTAAATTAACGATTTTTGAAAAGTATTTTATGAGTATGATATCACGGGTATAAATAAAAAGCGAGGTAAAACAGGAAATATATGCTAATCATATCGTATGATAAAGGAACTTCATTTTAATATTTTTGTTTTTAATCTATGCTATGTCAGACTTTAGAAAAAGTTTGTGTTTTATGCAATAGCGGGTAGCTGAGCTGGTGGTTTGCCTGATGGTATCGATCACCACTGTCCATGGACATGTGTGGAGTTAGGGTCGCTATAAATGCGTTTCCCGCTTTAATGGAGTAAGCGATAGGGATAATAAAGTTATACCTACCGTTATCTATATTTGGAAAGAATGGACGACGGAAATAAAGGGATGGATTGGGAAGGGTGAGGAAAAGGAGACGTACCTGCATATATCTAGGTTAGTTTATACACGTATACCTCAAGAATAGAATGATTTCATAAGTTTTGGTCTATTGGATATTGGATACTATAGGATGCCTGCTACCCCTTGAATTAAAATAATAAGTAATTTAAGTATGGAACATTAAAGAACCTCGAAAACTATATCTACCAGGAGCGAGCGGCTGCTAAATGTATTTTAACAAATATTACAAATGTATGTGCGAGTGTATTTGTTTGTTTGTATTTCTTTCAGGGCAAATAACCATATGGGCCTGGACATAGAAAACTAGAGATATATATAATATAGGTTTTTTAACGCACTAAAACATCTCATTTACATGGAATTTCTTTATAATACGTTATGTTGCGTATAATAAATTTACGAATAATAAAATGTAATTTTCCATTCAAACTAGCTAGCTTGAGCTTGAACCACAGCTTTCGGAAGGAATAAAATAGTTCACTTGTATACATTACCAGCGATACGCCCCGGATTCACCCGTACGTTTTGTCCATAAAAACATTGCTTGTGCCCTAATAAAAAAAATCTGCCGAATTTGTCGAACCATTCCCGAGTTTAACGCTAGCAACACATTGATCTATATATATATATATATATATATATATATATATATATATATATATATATATATATATATATATATTTATGTCATAGCGGGCAACCGAGCTGGTGGTTCGCCTGATGGAAAACGATCACCACCGCCCATGAACATTTGCAAAGGTAGTACCTCTGCGAATGCGCTGCCCGCTTTAAGTAGGTAAGGGAAAAGGAACGGATTCATGGCAGGAAAGAAGGAATGGACTGGGACGGGTGAGGAAAAAGGAAATAGGCCTGCGATATATGTATATATATATCGCATCTGTCTGTCTGACGGCTTCGCTTGTGTTAAATTCGGAGTAGCTTAATAGATGTTCTCATACATATAAAGCTTCCGCTTGAATAACTATATCTAATAAAAAAACCCGATCAAAACCCGTTGCGTTTTAAAGATTTAAGTATACATGCATACAGACACGGGAAGCGACTTAATGATATACTGATGATAAAGAAAGTAAAATTCCTGCAAATCTAGACTTAGCATGAATTTTACTTTTGACAGATGAGAGACGCCTTGGATTCCAGAAAGTGTACCTGTATATCGATAAAATAAACCAACAAAAAGGGCCTACAAAAAAACTTTCAAACACATTACAAAAAACGATCAACCAACCATATAATTTCCTAAATACTTGAGTAGATACTTAAAAAGCATTGCATCAATAAATGTAGGTTAGAAAATGGCAACATTCATGTTATTAGCGGCCGGGCGATAATTGAAAACGCATTGAGAACCCCAGATGTTATCGTCAATGGAAATAGAGTTGCACAATCTAAACGTTTTAGATTTATTTCATTGTTTATACTCCGTAAGGTGAGATAAACGAAAGTTTTTATTTCGAGGGATTAGCGGAAAGTTGCGTAATTCTTTATCTTTTAAAAGAACCACCATTCGATTCATTCTCATTCTGCGTACTCGTAGATTGTTCGGGAAATTTTTCACAATCATGTCATACATATTACTTAGTCTCGTATGGGGATCTAGCATTACATGCTACTGGACAAAGCTCGAACAGTCCACAGGTAAACTTCTGTAGACTTCTCGAAATCGAAGTAGCTCCTGATATAAGAGCATTCAAAAAAACTTCTTCAGCCTTATATTATTATCATAACATTAATAAATTTTAAATTTTAATAGGATTTATTGACAATAATGTACATTTATATTACTTGTGAAAATTTTCACGCACTTTTACTTCACATTATAAGTTATTCCTGTAATAACCTACTGAATAATAATTTTCTATTTTTTTTTTTTTGTGTATATTATATTACAACCATTGGATGACTAATTCCAAGAACGACAAATATAATAATAGGTATATTTTATTAATAATACTTCATTATTGACTATCACATATGGGATAAAATAAATTGAGTCCCTCAAATCTATGTTTCAGCCATAATCGATATGATGAAATTCATGGATAAATTAAAAATAAGCAAGACATTTTCCAGTCTTCGGCATTTTTAGAATTAATTCCACATTAGAAACAAGAAATTGCTATTAAAGGTGAATGCATTAAAATTTCGCTTATTATATTCATGATCTTTTTGTATATCTTCAAAATATTATTATCTACTAGATGCTCATCTCAGGATATCAAGATTATCACAAGTTTTATCTCAGTGGAGCATTTAAAAGGGATTAAAGTATCCTATCACCCAAGTCAGCTCATACCATGTCTGTATATCAAATTTCATCAAAATCCGTTCAGAAGTTTTAACGTCACTGACGGACTAACATCCAAAACAAATAAACTTTCACATTTATGATATTAGTTTGATTTAATTGGTAAATCAACATAATTCATTAATTATTAATTCATTATATGTGAGAGTCGAGCACGCTTCGGTACGAATTGGGCCAGCTCGCACTGGGGAAATACCACACCCCCAGAGAAAACCGGCGTGTAAGCTTGCTATTGTGTTTCCTACCGTGAGCGGGGGAGCCGGAGGCCTATATCCTTTCCCTTACGTCCATACGTCCTTTCCTTCGTTCCATTCGTCAACCCTTTCTTAATCCCTTCTCAATTTTACGTCGGCAATCCATTTGTAGAGGCGTAAAGTCTGCAATTGACCTTACGCCTCTCCAAATGTTCATGGCCGGTGATAGCGCTTACCATCAGGCGACCCATCAGCTCCATTGCCGACGGTGACATAAAAAAAATAGTAAGTAAATTATAATAACACCGTTTTTTTACACAAATTTACCTTACTAAACGATTAAAGAAATAAACATTTATTAGGAATATTAAAACAAAAAATCTGGAAAACTGAATAAAAACATGCAAACACACTCCTTATTTATTTTACTTAGCAACCAGAAACACCATAACTTCTAAGCTCTGCTTTTTGCAAATAAATTTCCTTGATCTAAACTCGTTTCCTAATTAACATTTAAATTTACTCATTATCGCCGACTAACATCTAAAAATCCTCAAGAAGATGCCAATATAATAATATTCTTTTATACACATTCTTACTTATATAACAATTTATGCGAAATTGTTTGTTTGTGTATTTGCTTCTATCCTTCGTTGACGTCACGGGGCGATTTTATGATATTATGATTTTTGTTTCTGGAGTTAGGAGACGAGAGAGCGACATACAGTGGTAAAACATCTCATTCCCTTTGGGAATTATCTTTATTTACGTAGGTAAAGTCGCTGGTGGAGAAATAGTATTATATAAACTCTATGTATAACACCTATTACTACTGTTTAAGTAAACAAACAAACGGATATAATGACGTATGTATAAAAACATTAATAGAATTACTCGATCATGTATTTATGTTATTGATTGAAGTCACACAGACATACATTATCTAGACGTGGTATGATTCCAATATTCTGTTTGAGAAAAAGAAATAAAATTTTATAAACACAGAGAAATATTAAAGATCTGTCCTATGTTTACCAAAATGTTACTTACCTATATAAAAGAGTATAATCTAGTATGAATCGATATGACTGAGTTGGTACTAATATTGTATTGTAACCCATGACTTCATAGCCCATACCTTTTTATGTAACTAAATAATCATTTTACGATCTATGGCTAAGTTAAAGATTTTAATTTTTTTTTTCTATAATCTATGACAATGTGCTAATTTTATCAATGTGCTAACAAATAAATGCAAATAATGCAAATAAAAAAAAATATGGGGCATATTAGCGGCCTAGATAATTTTCAAGGTCGCATAACGGTAATTAAATAAAAAATGATAACATTTCATATTTATTTATTTAAATCTTAATCAAACAAGGAATGCTATTGATGCAAATATCTGATTTTAATAAATTATAATTAGCAATTATTTAAATGATGTCCCCACTGGTGTTGTATTGGTATTTGTATGATAATTTAATTTATTTTTGTATCAAATTATAATTAAGTCAACTATGAATGTTGGTTTATTGTTTGGTTTGGAATGTTAAGAATAAAATTTTGATTATTACAATACTGTCCTCGGGCTTGTTTTTAATTAATAAATTCGACGTTGATTATTTCAAAATATTTCTACAGTATAGGTTAACGCTTAAATAATTTTTCTCTATATGTTGCGTCGTTTCCTCCAAACACAAGTAATTTCTCAAGTAGTAAGCATTTTTTTTCCTGGATCGGCTTAGCTACCTTTCAACCAACTTCGAAAATAGGAGGAGATTATCAATTCACTGTTTTTTGTATGTTATCGCATAACTTTTTTCTTCGTTAACCGATTTTAATGATTCTTATTTTATTTGAAAGCCGATGCCGCCCAATATGGTTCCATTAAAATTTGGTCTAATTCGGTAGTTTATTATTTTGTAAAAAATATTTATAACATAATTTCACCATATCTAGTATTATATTATCTGTGACCGGATGCTCCTTCCATTATTTTTATTATCATAATCTGTGGTCATATAGCACAATGAAATCACGCATGGCCTTAACGTTTAATGCAAACCGTGATGAATCCGATTCATCTATAATAGTAAATTAATTTGTTAAAGTGTTATTGAAAGATTCAGTATTTTCCATATTTATATCCTCATTGGTAAAAAAATTGGACAAGCACACGTTATTTTTGCACATTCACGGGTTATTTTATTTTTTATATACCTGTTAATTAGCGGTTTATTTTTTTAAGATCATTTTTTATATATTTTTTATTATTTATATACATAAGAGTATTGCCATGTGTTAAAATAAATGGATTTTACTGCTTTTCAAACAATTATTTTCTATTTTATGTATATGTTTATGATTATTCTAGGACAAAGCGGAGACAAATCTAACAAATAGCCTAGGTCATGTATGATAATAATATCCCTACTATAACTACAAATCTACTGATATTAATATCTCTACTATTACTACAAATGTGAAAGTGACTCTGTCTGTTTGTGTGTTCCTCACGCCTAAACCACTGAACCGATTTGCATGAATAAAGTGGTACAAAGGTAGTTTGAGACCAGAAAACAACTGGTGGTTTTCTTGATGGTAAGCGATTACCGCCGTCCACAAACAGCCGCAATCGTCATGAAGTGACCTTGATTCGGACAGGAACCATGCGAGAACAACCTTGGACTATCTATTTTTTCCTTTGACTAGGCGTGTGAAGCCGCGGACGGTCACTATACTCATAAAAGTATACATTATCGTGTACTTATATGAATTAAAAAGCGTATAGGTAAAAAATATGAATTAAAAAGCGTATAGGTTAAACATTAAATATCTCTGAGGTAAAGTTAAATTTTCTCTTAGATTTATGTGTTCAAGTTAGAATCGGCGCAAAATTAAATAAATTGAACAAATTGAATGTCTAAATCCTTTCACATAAATGATGTATAATATGATGATCATAATGATGATAATAAACTCGATGTGAAGTGTTATTCGGAAAAATCATTGATAACCGATTGTGAGATCCTTTACAGTATTTTTGCATTATCGTTAAAGATGATGAATTTTTATCGTCTTTGTCTTTTATGAAAAACTAGACACTTGTCCCGGCTCCGCCCGGATATCAAGATTCCGGTTTTATCCCAAGGAAGACTTAATATGTATAAAATGTATCCCATCTCCCAAGTCAGTTCATACCCCGTCAATATAACAAATTTCATCAAAATCCGTTCAACAGCTTCAGTGCGATTAACGGCAAACACCCCAACGAACAAACTTTCACATTTATGATGAGATGTGATTCTCTTCTACAAAAAACGTAATCGAGATAAATGGGGGAGGTACCAATCCAAATTCTAAAATGATTCCAAATGGCAAACATTTTCTATCAAACATTAAGTTTGAGTTGAGTTTGAGTAACAAAGATTTAATGGAATTGAAAAACTTCGTGTTTGGGACGTCGCTTGAATACTTCATGCGTGTTATCAAATTAAAAACTATGATTATAAATAAAACTTTACTTGAAACCTATGGTTATAAAATCATTAACTTATACATATAACATACACTATACGTCGGTTGAGTTGTAATTGTAATAGCTATGTAATAACAGCTGTAAAATGTTAAACAGATGTAACAATTAATATTATAAATGCACTAGTAATTGCAGTGTGAATCCTGCCTACACTTAACTACTCTTGAGAAGAAGAGCTAAACTAGCTATTACCCGCAGTTTCGGCCGAGTGATCAGAGTAAATTTTTATAGTACACACTTTCCTGCCTTATTCAACTCCTTTCATAGCGGATGCCTATATGCATGTCGAATTTCAACCTAATCGGTCCAGTAGTTTGGGCTGTACGTCCATAGATCAGTCAGTCAACTGCCTCTGCGGTTTATATATCGTCCGTATAGTCTATGTCACTCAGTGAAGCTGCAGCTGTCTAATAGTGAAATATATATTTTTTTTAAATTGGTCTAGTGATTTTTGCGTGAAAACCTTACAAACATACAAAAATGCAATCCTCTTTATAGTTTTAGAATAGATAATATATTCAGCTTATAAAAATGTATTATAATATTGGTCTCACTGCTATCGTAATTAATATTAATATTATTGTATCAGTCACCATAAAACCGTTGCATTATAATCTAACTGTCATAATTGCAAACTGTCGAAAAACTGTGATAAGTAAAATTTGCTTGCGATTTAACGCATTATTTTTATTGTACTATAATGCAAATGTATCCGTAGCCCAGAACTTGCTTTTTCCCAAACGTGTGTCACGTGCAGGCTATTTCTGTGTAGTTTTTAAATAAAGCGAAACTAGCTAAACTCATCACATCGAATGTCCATTTTCAAATGATATATTATAACCCACCGAAAAACAATTATATTAAATCCGAAATCTAATCCTAAACGGATCAAATGTAATAAAAAAAAAGTAATTGTGTATGTGTGTATATGTATATATTTGTGTAAATATATGTATATGTTGTATGTGAATTTGGTTGAATGTTTAAAAGTATCTGTTTTTCGTCCCGCTTATAGTTTAGCAGTATGCTCGTTACCTTTTACCGTGGTTGCCTGGAAGAGATCACTTCTAAGTGATAAGGCCGCCAAACAAATTGTACGCTTTATTTTATTCATTATTATTATTATCTCTAAGTTTCCTTCTATGTACAATCTTGTTGAAGAGTTAAATAAATAAATAAAAAGTTTTATATTACAATCATTTGCACTTTTGTGGTGACATAAATTTATATCTCTCTAGATACACAGATGTATGTGTTTGTCTAATTCATAAGAAACTGATAAAATCATAAGAATAAATAGTATTATTATACAAAATGAGAGAAAATTTAAAGCTTTAAAACGAAATGTTAAATCTGTTTTTTATTTTACGATCTTGTATGCATAAATACAACATATAAAGCCTTGTTCAATCAACGCGAACATATATTTCGTAAAATATGATACATGTACAGTTGTATACCATAAAGACACACCTTTTATGTGAATTTTTGATTGCATCAATATCATCGCGTAATATTAAGCCATATTAGTATATTTTGGAGCTAAGTCTAACATCAGTTTATGGAAAATAAAGTGTGTACAAGGTCATTAATTTGTTATGTTTGTAAAAGATCGTAAAATGTATTTTTCATGTTTCTTAATGGACGTACCTGGATTCAACACTGTACCGAGGAGGAGGCGGATTAAATTTTGAAAAATTTATTAGTTGCCCCTTGCTCTATCAAATTAGCGGTTTAGTCGGATATAAATATCAGACAGCTACTCAAACAGACAGGTTTTCGTATTTATTATATTTGTAGATTTGTAATGGATGTCACCAGATAAAGAAATAAAACAAGGCTTCTCCTTATGTTTTAAAAACTGATACAAAACTTGCAATTTATATGAACGTGTCTATGGGGAAAATTATGAAATGTAGGCGAAGGTCAAATAAAGCACGGATAACTTTCAAAAGTCTAAGCTCAATGAAACAAAACAACCTGCATTAAGCTTTCACCTAGAGAGAAAATCAGCTCATACAATACTAGAATTTTAATAAACGCACATATAATCTTTTGAACAATAATTGTTCCTTAACAAAAATAGTTCAAAAACCACTCAGAAGCGAAAAATACGCTACCCTCTCATCTATTTGTAGTCTACTATGTTTGCATCCTTATATGACTGAAAATACCTTTATGAATTATAGTATGAAAAACAACACAATTAACTATGTTTTTATATAATTTATAAGATATGTGTTAATAACACAAAATAGGCTTCAATGTTATAGTGTTTAACACTACAAATATAAGAAAGGGATCGTGGTGATTTGGGTTGTAACTATTACTATATTAATGTAATGATTTTGTTTATCTTTACTTCACGTTGCTAGGAAACCATTATATATATCGTGTCTGACGATAGAAGGCTAGAGTATGACATAGACTACTTTTTACCACAGTGAAACATCTCATTCCTATGGAAATTTCTGTGGTTTAGCGAAAATCCTAATAATATCTCTAAGAAAGTTCATTCATAGTTATGCAATGTTTAATTTAATGTTAAATTGTAAATAACTATATAATGAGCCTGACCTGACTCTTAGGGCAAAATGCTTAAAAATAAACAGATAAAAAAACGAAAGCAACTTTATCGTGTCGCAAAAATAAAATAATAATAAATCCATATTGGTAACCTCGTTCTAATCGAAGGCGATTGGTAAAATAGTTTTTATTGTTTGTAACTCGACACCGAGCATCATATCATTTTAATGCGTTACGAATATTAAAGAATCTATGCAAATTACGGTTTGTTTTTAATTACGAAATACGCTTGTTGGTAATAAATTGCGCGCTTTTATATAAGGTTCATGTGAATGAGGTTTACGTGCCAATAATATTTTGCTGTGCTTTTTATAGTAGTACTAGCTTTTTGCCCATGGCTTCGCTCGCGTACTCAAAGCAATAGGTAGATAGTCCCGGGGTTTTCGCCACGTGGTTCCTGTTCCCATCGGATTTCTGATATAAAAACCATCCTATCTTTTTTATTGGGTCTCAAGCTATCTCTGTATCAGATTTAACTCCAATGGGTTCAGTGGTTTAGGCGTTTAGACAATAATAAATAAAATTGTTTTTTTTTTTTAATTTGTTATGGGCACATCTTATAGTAGAAATACATGGTTATAAAATTTAAAAGCTTAAAATTATCTTCTATTAACACAGAAGAAGTATTCACGCAAAAACATCTGATAGGATCTATATGAAAATTCTACAGAAATAGTCTGGATTAGCACATAGGCTACTTTAAATCCGGTCACCTACCAACCGTGTGACGCTGCGAGTTACAGCTGGTATATAATTTTGAAAAAGTCATACAAACTTGGTCCCCATTACCTATTGTAGTATATGTAGTAATTAATAATGTTGTGGAATCGCGTAGTTTTTGTAAAGTTAATACAAAAGTGTGACAAGTGGTTAATTATCACAGAATTATTTCCCTGCAGCTGCGCCATATGGAGGAAGTGCCATTCTATGTTAAAATGAGGCATCTTCATTTATTTATGATCTTTACATGTTATAGTATTTTATCATGAATCATTTTTATTATGATATATGGGACATTTACTGTTGGTATATGTAGAAATAGGATACAATCTGTTTAGTAAAGGATTTCAACGAATACTGTGCAATCTGAGAAAGAAAAGGAGAAGTATAATCTTTGTTTAATCAATCAAAAATAGATAAAAATTATCCACACTTTATATCATTTAAACAATATTTAAATGCGTATATAATTTCCAAAGTTAAATAATACAAAGTAATCGCCAAATTACTCGTGATTTGCGTTTTGTAATTTTAACGGAATCTCAGTTTAACGACTGAACGTGCAGTTTGACGAAACACGGGAGACAAAGCTATCATTACCAATAGTAATATGTTAATTTTCTTAAGTTGTAAACTGGGATTGTTGTGACAATTTTTTAGAGTGTAAATCTTGTTATTACACCTCCATTTCTTACGCAATTACTGACGTACAGCTAGAACTAACAAACAGTTAATATTAGGTATATTCTGTATAATTCAATACTAAGTTAACTCGCGGCTTTGCATATTTTGACGGAACAATTCACGTTATCAGGCGATACCTGTGTGTCATACAATATTATCCCGACCAAGCTCAGTACAAGCATAATTAATGTCGAACTATTACATTATATATTTGCTATCCATTCAATTAAAAAATACTATGAATTGAATGTGTCTTAAATGGAAAATTAAACTCACATTAGCTCAGAGTTATCATCAATCTATTTTTATAATTCAGACACAAAGTGGCTGGTTGGGGTACAAGTTCATTGAGTGGGATAAGAAAACACTTTAACTTGAATTAGGCCTAATCTAACTGAAAAGCACCTCATCCTCACAAACGTATAAGTACGTACGTACGTAGTAGCACGTAAATTCTGCTAAGATTTGTTCCTGGAATGGGAGGCCCATACACTTTTTCACATTTTCTTATCCCTTACCCTTTAAAATTTGTCAATGCATTTGTGAAGGCCCTACCTCTCCAAATTTTTTCTTCGGTCGTAATCGTTAAGCTGTCAGACGAAGCCCCACCTCTGATGCCCGCTCTTTACAAACAAAACAAAATACACTATAATGATTGTGAATAATACACGAATACTTCTTTAAAACTAATGTATGTTTATATTTATCTTATTCTAATTCGATGCATCATACTACCTTGTTTGTTTTAATTGTTAAAAAGTATGAAAGAAAGTACGAACCGTTGAGTCTCCTTCACACACAAATATGTGGCGATGTTATAATTATCGACTTTAATTGAAATTAACTTATAAATAAATCATAATGAACACCTTAATTTTAAGGCGAATCCTATCCCTATTAAATCTTAAAATAACGTGAGTTTTAAATAATTCTTACTCAGTAAACGCTTGTGAAATCACCCGGCAATTAACCGACCGATCATAAGTGGCATTTTGAGTGTTTTACGATCGAGTTTTGCGTGCTCTTCACGAGAAGTTTCAAAAATTTTGTATTATACATTATATTATTTTATATTCTTGACCTCTTAATGCACGAACCGAAGGTTTAGCGTTTAAGCTAATTTTAATGTTTTGAACTTTGTGCAACATATAAATTAATGCTATTAATATTATTATTAACATTAACATGAATCACGAATGTTAATAACTAAACGTTTTAATTGGCTCCATTATGATTTGAGGCGATAAATTGAATGAAAAAACATTAAATTTTATTTATATGTCGTTTATGATATTATTGTAAAAATATGGAACTGGTCAAGGGTGAGTTGCTCTATGATATCGTTACGTATTGTCCAAAACTTGGTTGACTTATTAATGAGTGTTTTTACATTCATTGATAGTAGTTTTGGAATATGTTTATTTGGAACGTTATATAAATTTGATTATGACACTAAATATACATGACTTTTTTCTCATTTCAATACAATACTCCAATAAACTCTAAAAAACAAAAACAACCGCGTAGATACGTTCAGCTTTGGCGATATTTAAAGACCACATGTGGATAGTACTCAATGATAAACAAATATAGTTCTTATAAGTAATATTGTGAAGGTAAATTTTTGCATATTCTTTTTATTTGTTACGTAGGATGAATATATTGGTGATTTAATTTGAATTAATTTGGTGCATACATATATTCAGAAACAAGATTAACAGCCTGCATCCTGCTACAGTTGAATCCGGGAAAAGACTGGCCTAAAAGCAATATTACAAATATTTTATAACATAAGCTTTAAGTCTGTTGAATTTATAGTAACAACGATAATCAATAACACTCGTTACTTTTACAAGTATCTCTTAGAAATGATAATATTGACACATTGTAACTAATTTATACTATTTTAACTACATACAAATATCCGACAAGGTGATGACTCTGCAGTTACAAAGAAAATACTTCAGGATTCCCGCCATAATTGCAATACTTTTTATATGTTATAACATTTTGTGCATTGAGCGATTATATGAAACTCATTTTAAAAATTCATCCATTTGAGCGTAACGCATAATATAAAGTGATGCTTTTAAAATTAAGTTGTACTTGATTAAAAATATTATTAAATATCCTTTATACATGTCTTAAATATTTATAAATCGGTTTTTATGCTCATATGGTACCACATATCCATTTAGGAAATAGATATGTTCTTTTTTATCATATTAGGGAAGCGCTTGACCACGATCTTGCCTGATGGTAAGCTGAGATGTGGTCTAGAATGGAGCGCGCTTCTCTACCTACCTACCTACAGTACCTACCTGTTCCTACTTGTTCACTCTTTTCTTGAAGACCTCCAGTTTGTACTCGTCACGGAAACAGACGAAATATACAGTATACAGTATATATAAATGTAAAAAAATAGTATACCAACGATAATCGAATCCAAAACTTTCAAAGCACGTTAACCACTAAACCAACACCACAAGAACGCAATAACCTTCTCTCCCTTACTGGATGAAGCGCCGATGAGTTTTTATAAATACAGAATTTTTATTGACCCAAATAAAATTCAGGTTACATCGTCATCATATGTCAAGCGATGTTATAATCACGCCCACAACATGAATGAAGCTTGAGGAATCATTAATTAATACCCTTTAATTAAGACCTTAGCTAAGCTATAAAACATTATTATTATTAATTTGTTAAGGTACACATAAAGGGCAGGTTTGTTTATGTGTTGGAAGGTCTTAAAATTAGTAATGCTATTGTTGTGAGTCCATCTAAGAATAACTGAAATATTGAATTCTTTATATATTTAATTATCAAAATGTGTAATACTAGAGAGCTTTAAAACTTTTGTAATTATTTTAATAGAAATTCGACGGGGAGACTAAATAACATAATTAATTAATCCGTTAAAAAGTACTTAATTTCTCGCGTAAAAACAATCAAAAGAAAATACTACGTATTTTACTATTTGAAAAATTAATATGAACCTGAATACTTATCATAAAAAATATCAGAGCTGTTTCGATAATACGCTTACCACTGTATGTACGGGGTGTTTCACATAAACTGGCATATGAAAAACTAATTGTAAATGATTGTCTTTTAATCCATTATGTATATAGGTATTGCATAACCTTGAGGCAACTTTAATCTAGCTTTAAATGCTTATCACATTTTTTCGCGCTTACGTCTAGACATAGTATTATGTTATCTGTGGTCTACACATATAGCTCACAGAAGTCATAAACCTTGTTTTCTACACAACTCCTTATCCCAATAAAATATAAAAACTCATTGGAACCCATACAAACATACATAATTTCTTTCATAGAAATATCAGAACAATTCTCCCACGACAGCTATGGGACACCTAAAAAAAACAACTAACTCCTAATTACTAAGAGTCCACAAAACTCCTTATCGATAGCATCCAAAAAGGACTTATTGTTTCTCACTATAAATCTCCGAAGATGCGAGGTTGCATCTCAAATCTCGGAGGCTATATAAGCACTTTCACTGGCCGGTCTCGCGAGTCGCGATATACCGCCGAGCGCACTCTGACCCCACACCTCGCGCAGTGATATTGTGTCTGTGACAGAATTGTCGTGTTTTATTTCGTGCGAGGTGAGCGATAACCTTTATTTCTCTTGTAAAAAATATATGTGATTTTATTTTGTTTTGTACTTGATGTTATCCACTTGGATATATATACATTACTATTTATTAAATGTATTTAAAATAATCAATAATTTAAGTTTTTTTAAAATATCATTATTTGCGGGTATTTCGATATTTAAGCAAACAGCAACAGATTTGGAATAATTAAAAGTTCGTATTTTCTTACAAGCGGGTCATGGAATGACCTTGAGCATACCATAAAAATGTTACTGATAATGTGTTCATTAAATTTACCATTATTAATTTGTATACATGGAATAACTCAAGATGCATAGAAATAAAATATAACTTACGTTAAATTTCGTACATTATTTGTACTCCATAATAAAGACATCAACGTGCGTTAAGCGACCTGCGGTTAATCTGTTCGCAGCGTTTTATAGTATAAAAACTCATCTCTATTGTTTTTAGCATTATTAAAATTGACAGTGTTCATTTTTATGTGTTTTGCCACATTATTATTGAAAGATAAATATTGTCGTTTACATTAAACATCATTGAAGATATTTAAATGACGACAATGGAAAGATTAATAAAAAGTAAATATTCAGAATAAAAATTCATTTAAAATTTTCTTAAAGAAACTTAAATAGAATATTACTTATTTCAAACTTACTCATTTATACTCAATAACGTTTAAGTGCTTTAAGTTTTATGTATGCAAGTCTCGAACACTTGGTATGTGGATGACTCGCAAAGGTCACACGACTGCGCATACATTTTGTCCCATTTAATGAAATAATAAAGTATTACAATTATTATTGTGTAAAAAATTAATCATCATTAAAAATGTTTTCTCAAATGCTATTAAAACCACATACTATGTAGACGAAAACAAACTATATTTCTCCTAAAATAAAACACTTTATAAAAAAGTATATAAAAGCTATTTTTTATACATTACTACCAGCGAATAAATGAATGAACCGCCCGTGTGACCTTTACAAAATTAAAATCGACCTGGCAACGGTCAAGAAGTCACCTCAATTCAGTTCTTTCATAACGTTTTATCTTTTTTCACTATCTAGGTAGCTATTTAAAACATTAACAATAATAAAATATAAAATAACATTGAAAACAATATTTTTTTTAACATCAAACATACATCGACGAAGGCTTATAACTTGTCCCGGATTCATCCGGTAAAAAAAAATAACATATCTACATAAAATAAATTTTACAACCATTTATCCCGACTCTATTGATTTATAGGAGCGTCCCTATTCAACGATGCCGCATCAAATCCAATAGTTAAAAAGCTCGAATGAAACAATCAATTAACTAACCGATAACCTTCTGGGATATTTGATAAAACCATGCATCACGATGCTTGATACTAATCCAATACGTGCCTTCTCTGCCCTTTACTTGAAGGTTTCTAAATACCTTAATAAAACTACTTTACATAATAAGCTGTTTGGAGATGTGTGCTATTTTCAACTGAAGATATATGTCTTATGTTCATATGAACATTAGAGACTGAATAGATATGTTAAGGTTAACGATACTTCAATCTGTATATATGTTTACTCACTACGCACTAGCTAAAGCACAGATAATTAATACAATTCTATGCTCCTAAAGTAAATTATCTATATAATATGGATAACAATCAATGAATATCTTAGTCAATTATACTATTTATATGAATATAAGAATTTTAATTACGTACGTTCTTATTGATTTTTAAAATATTCACACGATATTATGTTCAAAAAATCCTTACGCATTTTAGTCATAAAAAATTGTTGAAAATATGGTTATGTGTAATGTTCGATCAAACATTTAACAAATCCATCTAATTTAAATAGATTTAAGACTGAATTCGAGCAAATTAACATTAAACGTAATAAGGAAATATTTCCATGCTCAAAATAATGTTAAATACGATTTTAATATGTCAATAAATGAGGCAACAGAAGTCTCGTCTAAATTGGTATATAACAGATAATATTGGTTAATATTCCTATGTGTATTTGCCGTAAACACACATCCTTGAAGCCCATCTCAACTATGGTTAGATATGTGCATTCATTGATTGCAAATGACACATATCTTGACTACTATTGTACTCTATTTATATGTATGTAATAAAATCGTTGACCTTTACATTTTCAGTCTCAATTAGACTTATTTTATCCTTACTGTATCGATATATTTTGTGTAAGGTGCAGTTGAATCTTTATCTCCAAGAATTTATTCAATTGATTTATATCAAATATAATTCCTAGGGTTTTAGGGTTGTAAATATCGGTAGTTAAAGTTATACATAAACAATTATAAATACCATTACAGATAAATAATCGTATCAATCAAATCATTATTTAATTAATACTGATGTTTTAACTCTTGTTAAGTACATTTAATTAATCATATTAAAAGCCCGCTTTTAAGTCTTCAAATTTCAATCTTTAGCTTTCATAACATCATATTCTGCTTGATGCTGTGCGCTTAGAATGATGTCAATGTTTGTAAGCCAATAGACGTGTCTAATTGGACAATCAGTCAATTGATGTTTCCATTAATAACACGTCAATTAATTCATCAATCTTGTTATGATATGTGAAATGGAGGTATTTTTGTAAATAGTTTGAATTATATTAGTGTACTATGTGTTCTGTGTGGTGTAGTTAACTTTCATTCTTATTACAAGAGAATTTTAAGTTAAAAAGAAAGATAGTATGCTATAATGCAGCGTGTATATAAAATCACTATTCAAAAATGCATTCACAACATCTTAGATAATAAAAATCCTTGTCTACCTATAGTAAAACTTTAAATCATTATTTAAAACATCGAAACATCCCCATTAGATATTAACACATTAAGTTAATAAAGTAATTCACAAGGTTAGAGATCCGGCTTCTAGCCAAGGTTAGCCCTCGCAACCAGACCAGGCCCATCCTTAAGACATGATTACTATTAATAAATTAATTAAGTCATCACCATAACAAGTTTCTGTATAAATATTATTATTATCTTTTATAAAACCTCTAAATTATTAACAAGTAAGAGATAATATGAAATTTAGAAATTAAAAATGCAAAATCTATATTTTGTTATTATTAAAATTTTTAATCAACAACTTATTACTACTTTATTACACATTTACAAAATATAAATTTATAAATTATATTCACACGTTAAGCATAAAAATGAAAAGCGAATTTAGTCCTAAATTTCAATTGTTGGCAGCAGACCGCAAACAATTTTATAATAGAACCTCAATCAGAAAGTTGAATTACAATGTTCAAGCTTTAAATAAATTTTATAAAGTAAAAAAGAATGCTATTCAAAAACTTTTAAAAATCATATTTTTCTATCACTGTTGCCTTACAATTTTCGTTGCATACAAAACCGGGACTAAAGCTAGTGTTTCGATAAATCATGTGTTATCTTTCTATACAAGCTACGACACTGCCAGGTTTCATCAAACCCGTTTAATAGTTTTGCATTATTGAGAACAATTATCATCCCTTCGCATTTATCAATATCATATAGGTAGTATTTTTAAAGCAATCGTGAATTTAAGCAATTAGTTCAACATTGACATCTGCGTGTGTTGTCTATTGCGAGTCAAGGCGAAATAAAGAGAAAATACGTAATTATGTAAATTAATTCGTCATGTGCAAGAGCTGTGCAGGAAAGTGATACTTTGTTTTAATGAATACCTTTCTTAAGTTTTACATAATACTATTTCGGTAGTTTATATGAGACGATATTGGTAATATAGACTATGAATTCTCTAAAAAACCTATTGAAGTACACAGTTTGATGTGAGCGAAGAACCGAAGGGTCTTGGGTTCGATTACCGGTGAGGACGCACAAAAAAAAGTCTCGGTCGAGCAGGACACAAAAGGCTGATCACCTACTTGTCCATAAAGAAAATCGATCAGTGAATCATATGTACATCACCTGCCCCATACCCCACTAGAGACACGGGACGTCACTTTAATTATTCAAGGTTGCCACAAAAAGTGTCGGTTTCTTAAGAGCTGTAATTATGCCCAAATCAGTGTCGTACCGGTCATCTTTAGTATACCTTACCTTTTGAGGTAATAACATATGTATAATTAACAAAACGTATTAGTCAGCTGTAAAATTGTGTAATATTGTTAACCGTGTCGTATTAATTGTGTATTTAAATGTCATTAATACGTTAAGAACAGCCAATTAATTTAATTCATTAATTAATAATATTCGTGAGCCAAAAACATTCTAGTATGTGTTTTATTGAGATGGAACTAACGTACATTATATTTTTGAAGGCACTTTGACAATATATTTGTTTTTCCTTTTTTAAATTACTTTTATAGCAAAATTATTGCCCGTACTATTAAATTTTTGCCAATACTATTAATCAGGTTTAATGTATTAAAAGTCACTCGCTGCTTAAGAAATTGTATCGAAAACATTAAGAGTATGTATGACATAACCAAAAACGTGGTTTACTTATTTTTCCATAGAAACAAGTCCCATAAAATATATGCAAATGAATACGCGCCACAGAAAAATTAGAAAAAATTAATCACGGCCAAATTAGACCTCACCTTTCATTTATTCTTCTAAATAGATAAAATTAAACCTTTAAAAAGTACTAGATAATACACACGTATAGTGATATTTTTATTATTATTTATAAAGTAACAATCCATTTAGGTCACTGATGTAAAATATTCTTAATTTTGGGATACTAATATGCCATAGCCAGAATATAATATAACATAATTATTTTTAAGAAAAAACTGAACCTCCTTCAAATTGGCACGCACAAGCTTTCAATGAAAAAAAAATGGAATTAGGTTCACCCAGTAAAGATTATGAGGTAACAAGCGCAAAAATTACTTTATTATTTACGATTTTGTAATCGTTTATTAAATTGTTATAAGCATTTTAGTTCAATGATATTCAATTTTAGTCATAATATCAACAGACTCGGCTTACATGTCCAGTGTTCTCGCTCATTATCAAACGTTCGAAACAAATGACATAAGATTAGCTAAGAATAATAACATTGAATTTGTACGTCTCATTCCGAAGACCTTTGTGGGAAATGACAAACGAGATCATTGCATCACAGCGCATCATGAGAATGACATACTTATACTTTACTGTTTACTCCAATCATCTTTATGGAATCCGCTGTTAAAATAGTTTGAGTGACGCATTCTTAACCTTTACGCTATAAGTGATCGTGGAGAGCATATATATGCGAAAGTTATACACAAACATGTCTTAATAGGCGACTTCTTAATATGTTTTCGTACGTAATATTTTATAATTTAAGAATTTGTTGGTTATGTATAGCCTGAGAAAGCGTGTGTTCGTTGAAACATAAACATCTAATAAAAGATATTAAAAATTCCGTCACCTATATCTTCTATTACCTCACTTCTTGTCCGTTTTTACACTATATTTACGTTACGTTAATCCCATATTAATATTATTGATAACTAACCGAGAAAAACGTAAAATGTTAATAAAAACAGACCTCATAACAATTAATCACACACGACCTACTGGCCGCATCCAACCAATCATGGAATACGTCATTTAATCACGCGTCTACGCACCAATTGACTAGAATCGAAAAAAACCGTATTGCATCTGTCCAACATGAATGTCGGGGGTCAAGCGAAAGCGCTGTTACAGAGGAATTGCATAACTCATGTTACATTGATTACAAAGAAATAGACAGGTCAGTGGGTAAAGATTCATCTGTTAAGGTTGTTCAACTTTGCGGTTGCGAATTATAGAAAACTCATAAACATCGCTGTTTACCGCTGTTTAAGTAATTGTACATTGTTTTGTAAGTGTTACGCTAGTAGAATGGATGTAAGTGACACTCGTTTGTAGTAAATTATTACCAATATGGTGTACACGGTAAGGGAAATGAAATAGTTGTAAAGGTATCGACTGGCTTTCGTCTTATGTTCTTACGTTCAATGGACAAGCTATAAGCGAATTTTAATACTGATATAACAAATATTTAGCACAACATTTAAACTTTGAACTTTTGAGCTTTTAATAAATACCAACCTTACAATATTTCATTAAACACAAATTTAAACACAATAAGGAAAAGCAACCTTAATTAAAATTAATAAAATTTCCATCGATTTCATAAACAGATTATATAATCGAAGTAACATCTAATTTGTAGCTAAAATGATGGCACAGTAATATTCTAAGGTGATTTCCAACCAAATCATAGAAATACATAGTATTGCTAAAATATAAACAGTGTCTAGAAGTGTGTAAGTGTGTCGACACTCTTCCGTGAGACTCACAAAACAATGCTATTTAAAGCTAGCCGTGTATTACCATATAACACTGAGTTTTCGTTTATCTTAAATGCTTTTAAAACATTTAACTACGCGTCGCTCATTTGGTGCTAAAATTTAGATAGTCTATATTATTTTATACTTGAAACTGTAATATTAAACCCTAAAAATAGTGTTGATATGAAATAATGTTTATATAGGTATTAATGATTAAGAATTAACGTTCAATAATTAACGTCTCGAAAAGAAGGTAGTACCTTATTAATTGGACCAAAGAAATATCATTGAAATACAAATACTTAATTAGCTGAAGTTTATTTCAGAAATTTAGCGATATACTATGCATTTCGTAGTATAATTACGTAGAAGAACCGTTAAAAATAATAATCATAACATCGGTCGGGACGGTAAAATGTGCTGCATTTTTTAGCATTTGGAGGCTTCTCTTCTAGCACATCTATTAAACACATTGCTTATAATTATGTTGTCCAAATGCGCTTGAGAATTTTTGTTTCGAATAACACAAATGAAGAAACAGCTCTATTCATAAATTAGTTTATTCTCCCACGTCATAGAACACACCGAGATTTGAAATATTACGCTTTTTTAATTAACAGATATAGAACAATTATATATGATATATGTAGGGACATTTGTATTATGAAATCAATAGACTTATACAGGAAAATTTTAATGCCCCTGCAAAAACATTATAAATTTCTCAAAACCAAATTCCTATTTAATAAAAAAAAAATTGACGTTAGCAAGAGAAGATTAGAAGATGAGCAGACAATATTTGACCGACAATCAAATAATGAATAATTAATGAATTATATGAAATAATTAATGAATTGTTATGAAATTATTCAAAAGAACTTGCACTATTTAATTATATGTCAACAAGAAAACTGCCAAAAATAGCTACATTAAAGGTATTTCAAGAATCCTCGATGTTTATTTCGTTTCAATACAAATGACCACTAAGTGAACGTATTATTGCGTATACAGTCACAGCAATCAGCATATAAAAGACACCGCCAAGATAGCATCTTTACTATGAATAGGACCGTCAAAATCACATAATTATATTATTTTTTAATAAATGGTCTCAGAGATTGAGTTTAGCTTGAGTAACAACGTGTGACCATCATCATTAGGCTATCGGTATTCGCACGGAGTTTTCAGTTAGTTTTGAATACGATCCATCAAAAACGATAAGAAATATTGTTATGCAGTGTACCGAAATAATAGCTCAGTATGTTTCAATTTCATTCTTAATTATATGTTTAGGAAAAGAAACTTATGGCTTTTTTACGAAACACATCAAAAATTGGTTATATTTTTACTACGATAACCTATCAATAATAATTAATAAACGAAAACGAATAATTAAAATCAAACGAGTAACGAGATTAGTGTCTGGACGTAAAACCAAGATTGACAATAATATAAAATATTGTAAATAGTCGAAATGTGTTAAAATTATACATTTTCTAGCCACACAAAATATACGATCTACTAATAATTCATTCGCGACCTCCGCCCCTTTGGCCGTGACTGATAATTTAATATAATGTGAGGCGCCTCTAATATGCACTATTTAATCACTTTTTTGACCTTTGCAAATTCTGATTTATACATATATCACTATGTTTGTAATTTATTTGTTTTCAATTATTATTATAATATATATTTTATATATTATATATTTGCATACGTCTAAGCTATGGTATTATTAATTGGGAAATTAAATAATGGAATATCTTCCTTCCAGAAAAGTACGTGATTAAACTTGTTAAAGAAGGAAACTGAAATAGATTAGTAAACAGTCTGAATCACTATGGCTAATGCATAATGAACTTTGAGTCATACCATTTACATTTTATTTTTTATTAAAATGCTTTACGGTATGTAAAAACAAAAGATTTGAAATCTTAATAGATTTTTCTTAGGAACTTTTTGGAATAATTGGCTTCATTAAAATTTCTACTCAAAACGGCACATGTATCAAAAAAATCTGATGGCCACGTTTATTTGCAACAGTATTAAGTATCCTTGATTTAAAATAAACATAATGTATTTCGAAACTACGAGTCCACTGTAGACAAACATTTGAATAATATGAGAATGTTATTAGAATCGCTTACAAGGTTCAAAATGCAATAAAATTATTCGTAGAAAGAATATTCTGTCATATCTCGTTGATATTTTACACGTTTTTTGTAATTTTTCTAGATGCTTTGACGGGCATTTTAATAAATACCTATGGATCATATCTATTATGACACTAAGGACAACCAACCATACGGTCTCATGTCCTATCCTATCCTATCCTACTAATATTATAAATGCGAAAGTTTGTGAGGGTACAGTTATAAAATAAGTGTGCGTATTATTACATACTAGCAACGCCCCGCGGTTTCACTCGCGTATTTCCGTATCCCGTAGGATTATTGGAATAAAAATGCCTATATGTTATTTCAGTTGTCCATCTGTCTACGTACTAAATTTCATTGCAATCGGTTCAGAAGCTTTTGCGTGAAAGAGCAACAAACCGAACACACATCCTTACAAAATTTCGCATTTATAATTTTAATTAGTATTAGTTAGGAAGTAGGATAGGATTAGTAGGATAAGATATAACGATGATCGGAAACCGTTTAGAAACAGTAATGTCACAAATGTTAAATAAGGTAAACATTGAACATAACAAGCAAGAGATTCGTCACGTATGTAAAAGCGAAAGCGTCAGCTGGCTAGGCCTTACACACGTAACTCATAGTTGTACGATAGCTCTATAAATATTTCCATATACGTAGAAATAGCATCTTCATTCTGGAACTGACTTTATAGAAGGGAGGCTCAGACAAGTCTTAATAAATTATTTTAAAAAATCTGTTATATATTCTATTGACCATTAGTAGTTTTTAAGGGGACTACATCAGCTTAAAGTGATATAATCACTTGAAATATATGGTCCACTGTAATAAAAGCAAAGCAGAAAATATATAATGCACTCAAGTTTGATTCGTCAGAAAAATCAAAAAGTTACATTTCAACTTTTAAATTTTAATTAACGATAAATACCATGCTAATTAATATACGGCAATTATTCATATTTTTATCAAATTATTGTTTAAACAACATAGCAATTTTGTAGTGATTTATTTTTGGTACAATCAATAGATTATAAGTAAATAACGTATTCTTATTTCTGAGCGATGATATGTACGCTAGTGTGCGTGTGTCCCTGTGTACGAACAGAGCCGACCGAAACATTTGATTCGTTGAATATATAAATGTGTGAGTGCGTTTGAACTCTTGTAGTCTTCTCAATATTAATTCAACAATTCTTGCTACAAATCAATCGCCAGTAAAGTCATAAAAGCAAGGTACGTTAAGGTACAATGAGCATTGTTAATATGCAATGAATACAATAATCACATTCGTAATTACTAATTACGCCGTAAAACATACCCCATTGTGCTATTGAACTGTGTTACTAGACCAATTAAGCGGGTAAGAGATAGAAACAGTTCTGCATAGACTTCCTTTATTATTAACGCTTTTTTTATCATTCATGAAACTCGTAATATTTAGGATATTATAAAATAATAATAATGAATGGCATAAAACTATTAATGTCCTTTGATAGATCTCAAACTATCTCTATACCAAACTACATTCAATGTGTTTTAGTGGTTTAAGAGAAAAGACGTTGTAAATTTTTTTTTTTTTGGACTTGACATAAAGGCTCCGATATGATATAATATATTATTTATCTATTACATTCAAATCAAAAGAAACTTATTGCGTAGTTGATGAAATTATAAACAAAATAACTGTATTCATTAAAATTTGGGTATTGGTTTTATATTGCGTTTTAATATAATAATATCGTAGTATAAATCTCAAACTAAGTTTATTTTTTTTAGTTAAGGCCCTTGGCTCCTGATAAAGTCAGAAACAACTACCATTTTGTATTGCACAAAACTTATTTAAGTACCAATAAAATATCTGATTAACCTTTTAACAATAATTTTTACACGAATTCGCGATTTCCGATTGCTAATTGAATATGCATTTTAATATCTCGAATAGCGTCAAAATGATGTGATTATAGCGGTTTGTTTATTATCATGAGTATTCGATGTTTTTATCAGAACTTAATTAAACGGTATGTCTTAGTGTTGTGATGAAGTTACAAAACATCGATGGACATTTATCGAAATACTCAAACTCAAACTCAAGCATCTATTTATTTAATAAGAATTCTTTTAGAAACTCTTAGATCGTCATGGTGCTTAGAAATCATCACACTAATATTACAAATGTGAAAGTTTGTTTCTTTGAATGTTTGTCCGTCAATCACACTGAAACTGCTTAACGGATTTTGGTGAAATTTGGTATACAGAGAGGGAATGAGCTGACTGGGGTGATAGCATACTTTTCATCACGATTATATGCTCTCGTGGGATAAAACAGGAATATTGATATACGGACGGAGCCGGGACGAGCATCTAGTTTACTATAAATTTAAGAGAAATATGTTTATAATATTTAGCTGAATAAATTAATAACTAAATGTGTTAAAGTTAATCTAATAATCATAATGTGTAACGATAATATTCATGGGACTCGATCCTTAATTAATTTGTAAACCTAACTATAATATAATCTAATAAACGCAGACGTTTTTCTTGTTTGTATTTAGTAGAATACATTATTTACACGCTTTTATCATTTGTGGATATATCCAGTAGCCAAGATGACCACTGGCTGTATCCGTATACAATTTTATCAGAAAAGGTTATGAAATGTATCAGCCCCACATCAAGACCCACAAATTTAACATTTGTGTTCTTCAAGTGTTCATGGGCTTGTGGATGGTAGTGCTTACCGTCAGATGTCGGAGCAGCTCCATTGCCAACGATGACAAAAATCCACACGTAAAAGTGTTAAATATACTAGGGATCTATACATCAATCATAGATCATGTGCCAGTTAACTTGCACAATGTTTGAATAAATTAATTATTTAACTCTTCACAGTTTCGTAAACTCACTGGAATTACCAAATATTTGGACAAATAATAGATGCGAAGCCGCGGTTACACCCACATTTTTCTTAATAAATTACACTTATAATATTGTGTCGTTTTGTCAAAAATATCACTTTATATTTACTATTATAATGCTACTGAGTAGTAGTGGTTAATTGGTGGATTTCATAGTAAACTCGGAGGCTTGAGACCGGACGTGGATGCGAGATTTGTGTTCGAATTAAAATATTGAAGTTTTTGAACAGATTTAACTATGTATAAAAACATGTTAGTTTTATCCACTTCCACTTATCAAAATGCAATATTTTCCTCTATATTATAAGCGGCGTAAGCATCATAACTCTTATAAAATTTTATGTATGCCAAACTAGTCATAAAGAGTCTCTCTATTTCTGATTCTGATCTCTGATTCGCATAACCTCCGAACAGAAGCGTTATTGCGCTATGAGCAAGATTTAGAAGACCTTACGGCCTAGATTGTTATCAAAATTCCATATTTTAGACGTGTATGAATACAAAATGTACATTTTATTTTAGATTATATAAAAATGGAACTGGGATTATTGTGCTGGTCATGGTCAATATGCAGATATTACAAGCGATTGAATAATCAATTGCTTAATTATTTAATTTTTCTGATATGTTTATTTATCGACGCATACTTTTATACGCATTCTTACGTAATAAGGTGCATTACTTTTTTCTTTTTCATCGATCTTAGCTTTTCGCATACATTATGTTCCTATAAATATAACAATGCAATAAAATAATAATATTATGAGCGTTAATTTTTCTAATAGTGTATTTAAACAATAATTATGTATAGATATTACAAAGTGTAGACGTTTGATAAATTTGAGCAGAAATTTTATATTATTTTTGCCCTCAATTCCTTAATAATGAATCAAGAATCTTGCTCGGTGAATACATCCATACAAATATTTACGACTATTATACAAATAATTTTGTAGCGTTTATTCGAAATAACATAAACACTTCATTGGCTTCAATCAAAACAAATGACATTGCCGTAAAAAATCCAAATAATTTAATCACGCTAAGATGGAATCTGTATAAATTAACGACCAAGATGATTTGAACCTCGTGACCTTTCAAATTCCAGTTTCGATGAGACCAACATACAATTGTCACAAAAAGTTACCTTGGCTTGACACACAGAATAACGTAATTTATTATATCACCATAAAAATAATTGAATATCAATAAAGTCAGTATTTCTGACTTTTAATTACATTGTTGAAACAAGGTAATAAAAATGATGGGATAAAAAGTCTGCCAAATGTGAGTCGGACTCGTGACAAAAAGGTTTCCGTGCAAACAAACTAAGGAGCAACTACAAAAATATTTGGTCACCCATCCAAGTAAGACCATACCTGCTGTTGCTTTACCTCATTTTTTTTTTTTTGTTATAACAGCAATAGAAATAGAATCTCTGAAAATTTCAACTGTCTAACTACGATGGTTTATCAAATACAGAAAGACAGACGGAAAGCGAAGTTTTAATAATAGGATCCCGAACCTTTTCATATGGAAACGATTGTTAAATATTGGAAAATATTGTGACGTTACGAACGAATATAATAATTATAAACTCGAAAAGCCAGATCAGAATGTTATTTTTATGGCTTAAAATTTATTTCATGCTTAATTGCCTCGTTTATACGAGGTTTGCCGCTAACTAAAATTCTTTTAACCTATCCAAATGTTATCCTTGATCAGTTAAAAACTTGAACGACTTTAAATATTGATGTGATATAATAATATAATATTAAAATATTCATCCGGCATTCTAATCGTGAAGTGTTTATGACGGCACTCACAAAAACCATCCAAACAAAAAATTCTCATGCTGTATACTAGGTAACAATTTAATTTTTTCATAAATAACTTTAGTTTGTAGAAATAATTGTATTTTTTAAAGATCTCGAATAAAAAATCGGTTTAATAAAGTCGACTGTTAACGCTCTCTTATTCTCGAATATTAGCAGAGCCATCGAAAACTTATTATATACGATAATATTCATTTCTGGTTAAAGTTTTGAAATGACAGCTAGTCCACAAAAGCTTAAATATACCTGACGACTAACATCGATTAGTTATTATGAATATACATGCAGGCAAAATGCCAGCATATTATGTAAATATTATCTCAATAACTTTGCGAAATACATCGGAAATCCGCACAGTGTCACGACTGAAGATGCAATCGTCTGAGCAGTCGATCACAAGGTGAAAGTTGGCTCGCTATTGTCTAAGTGTCAAGCCTTTTTGTATCTGACATCTATTATTTGGATAATTGCAATCGACTTAGCTTATCAGTCTTTTGTTCATTGATTGGTTTATGTTTGCTTTGGGATGCGTTGAATTAAGAGCTTCGTATTTGGTATGTCTCAAATATTATGTAATATTTTCAAAAGACTGTAATTTACAATTATTAAGATTTAAATTTTGAACCTATTTGTAAGAATGTTATATGTATATATATAAAATACAATTTTTATGCACTATTAAATATATACATAGGTGACAAATATAATTTACATTGTTGTCGCCAATGATTATGAGTACAAGAATATTTGAAATATATGTCCAATTTAGCACTTATTGAAGCGATGTTCAAACACACCCATAAATCAACGAAACAGCAAAACACGCTTCGTAAAAATCCCAGACAATATTACAACAGAATAGCTTAACATTAAACCCAAAATTAAGTAACAATAAAGATGGAATCTGATACGTACATTATATCACGGATGCGTATTTTCGCGTGTCGATTATATCACCTCGACTTGCGTAATAATGATGAATGAACTATGATGACAATGAAATTATCGGAGAGTAATCAGTGGTATTTGTTATTTCAACATTTCGATTCGGGACCAAGCATCAGCGTGGGCTTTGGTGGTTGATATTTGTTGTAGCAATTTGTGCAAATTAATCTTTCGTAATGGGCCATTTTCTTTTATATATGTGTCAGTGGAAAGGTGAATATGGACGCACGTAAATGCAACATTAGTTCTACGTAATGTTGTTATTAAGATTTGCAATAGGTTTATTGCAGTAAATATGCGGAGGCGATAAGATTAACTATTGTTAATTTTAACTAATCTATAACTAATGTGCATAGAGTATGTGTTCCAATTACCTAATTCTAAATTTACCAAACATGAACTCCTTTTTTCGTTGATTTATACGACACTTGCTTTTTATTACAATTTAGTTTTAAAGTCATTATAGACCTTGATAACGAAACGGATTGTTCGAAAGCAATACTAGTAATATTATAACCGAAAAAATATATAAATAACAATATATATATTACTGATTATGTGTGTTTGAATTGTATGTATATGTGAATAAATTACGAGAACACACCAGCATAGGTCAAATTTTGACACCTCAGTGTTGTAATTGTGACCTTTTCATTTAATACTATCATTAAAGTGTTAATGATTGTTTTATAAACCGTCATTATTTTATTTTATGGTCGATTTGCGCTATTTATGTACGTGTTTATGAGTTTCAGTTTCAATGTGTAGATATAATAACGTTTTAATTGTTTTAATGTTTAGGTAGAACAATATACGAAACAATACACCATAAAAATGTTTTGTTTCACGTTGTTTTGTTGTAATTTTCTATATAGATACGACAAAGGCGATTTAGAATTATAACAGTTATATACACTCGCATATGCTGCGCGTTAAAACGTACAAAAATCAAACTAGCTAATTTTTTAATAACTTATCAAAACAAATCATACATTCGGACCGTTATAAAGAAATAATAACGAACATCTTCGTTCTGCGATTTTGAATTATTAATAATTTAATTAAATTAGAAGAGCAGTGAATTTTTCCCAATAACCAGAATTATAATTTTGTGGCGCAGCAACACCAGCAAAAAAGAACACAATCGCAATAAGAACCTTCTCGTTTTTGGGAACATCGCTTATATAAATACACACCGATATACCGCCTTAGCATGTCGTCTAATTTAACACAGTTCCAATAAAACAAAATCATTAAATATGTCAGATATATTATTATATGTTCTCAAAGAGGGCTATAAAAACCACCTGATTTTATAACCTTGATCCTAACTTTTGTACTATTATTAAACAGAATTTGTGTAGATGAAAATAATTAATTATTCAACATAAACTTGTCCCGTCTTTTAACACGTTTTTGCATATTTGATGTGAATTTCGTTGGAACTTTTTTTAAAAGTAAAAGACCTTGAATGATAGCATCTCTATAATGTGATGACGTTATTGTTGTAACAAATAAGTATATATAATGTTTTATAAACATAATTCGTTATAAATGCTATTGGTTGAATTGTGTTGCTTTTTCATTGTATTCAGTGTTGCTTATTCTTGTTGACTGAATTACTGTTTGTGCATCCGTTACATATGAAATTATGCGATTGCATGTGAAAGGTTATTTTACTAACTTTTTTTTTGAGATAAAAAACAAATGAGCTCATATTTGTCGAAACTTTAAAATATGTAACATTTTGCATATATAAAATTATGCATATATTGAATTATTATTACAAAAAGAAGGATATGAAGCTAATGAAAACGCATAGTTCTGAATATATATAAATTACTTGTCACGATGTTTGTCGAATGGACACCTACTGCTAAACCGATGTGAAGTTTATGCAAATGGAAAGGTTTTTTAAGTTTATTTCTGAATTACGACAAACAATAAGACTATCTGAGCAGAACCCGGGTAACTAGCAAGAAAATTAGAATATGATCTATTTATCTGCAATATCAAGGTAATAAACTAATAAACGAATACCCAAAATGCAAGAGGACAATATTGATTTTTGAAATACTTATTAAAAATCACATTTCACAGAACACACGTGACTTATATCATTAAAAAAGAGTTTTGATTATTTATCCCATTAAAAACACTATCATAAAATATGTATATGCCAAGGTCTCTCTTTTTTGGACATAAAATCATCATTATAATGTTAATGAAGCAACGAAATTCAATCTTCGCATCTTCATACGATATATTTAGTAGATATGTTGGTTTATTTATTACGATACATTAATACAACTCCTTGAAATTTGAAGGTTATTTGAGGAAACTGAATTTTTATTCTTTTGACAACAAAATGTTTTTAATTTCTACTCTATTTAAATAATTTTAAATGGACTTTTATTATCTAGACTGCGAAAACTTATGAACACATATATATAGTCTAGTAAATGGACATTGCGATTCAAAAATATCGTAGTTATCATAATTTAATTTGATTTTTGACAAATGATAATATTTATGGCCGTAGCGGAATATAAACTATGAATCCGAAGAAAATAATTTAACCAATATGTACTTGTTTTCGCTTTTATTCATTGATACATGCCTATAAAGAAATATATAATTTATCAAATAGTACCTATGTATAAAAACACGCCTTTTTAAAGTTTTATGATAGAAGCAACAAAATTCTCTCACTTGCACTAAATTGCAAACCCTGTCGATCGTTATCAGGATTATAAGATAAACTCATGAAATTTTTGTGACGTCGCCGATCCTTGACAAGTGTCTTGACTTACGGTCCTATGTCCCCTGGCATGGGCAGAAGGCATCCAGAGTACTCCAGCAACTTCTCCTATCGTGAGCTACAATTTTTATTTCACTTCATGTTTTCCAGGAGTGCACTTCATTCAAAAATGCAGGTGAAGGTTCATTATAAGTGTGTCAAATAACTTATTTATGTAACTTCTTGCTACTGTCACTACTGAATTAATTAAATGCCGTTATATGTGTTTAAATTATAACGTTGTAGTAAAACCAACATATACCCCATACAGATGCAATAATTATTATTTACACAATGCCTACCTGGTGTTTGTTTTAGCTCCGACCTTTTAGATCATGATTTTGACATATAACTGACGTTTCATTAAATACATCATACATTTACTGTGTAATTAACAACCAATTATATGCATTAAGAGCTATTTTTTATGATTCATTTGAATGCAGCGATAATATCTGTTCACGGAGTTGTTCAAACACAATGCAATAATAAGAATTGCCAAGCCATAAAGTGCATTGTTCTGAATCGACGTATTGAATTATAAAACGGAAAATCTTTTGGCAAAAAGTTGTATTAATAACAAAGAATACTCGTATGTGGTAATCGAATTGTAAGTGATATGCGATAAAAAATAGATAATTTAGATAGGTGTGATATAAAACTTGAATTGTATAACTAGGCTCTATACCTAGGTATATTCTAAGGCCTAACTTGGGTTTAGTTAAGATAGATTGAGGTTTATCTCTACTAATATCATAAATGCGAAAGTGTATTCGTTTGTCTTTTACGTCACAACGGAGTGATTTCATGTTAAGATTTTTGTGTTTGAAGATAGTTGAGAAGCTAGAGAGTGAGAGATGCTACTTTTTCCGCTTCTTTGACTACCCAAGCGTATCCCGGGCTAGAAGCTAGATACCAACTTATTTTAATTACCATATCAAATTGATACAAACACACTCCGCTTGATTAACATAACAATTGATTATAATAAAAATACGTATAAACACTTGCACACACATAAAACAAAATAAAAACTAAAATGATACACATAAACAAAGTAAAAAGCGGTACAAATAGCCCAAATAATTAGTTTAATACTCTAGAAAAATCCAAAAACAAAACATTTAAAAGCGAATTTTCGTATACTTTCGTAACATAATAAACTTCAGTGTGAGAAGCAAGCACTCCCATTGTCCGCTGCTTTAAGAAATGACAAGTTACCCAACGCCCATTGTTTTTAGTTACCGCAGTCATTCAAATAGCTATTGCCCTTGAATTTTGGAATAATTAATCTCATAATAGATTGATGGACTACATTTAGTGTGAATGGTATTATAAACGAACAATGCAATCGATAATCTGCTTTCTTGTAGGCTTGCTGTCGTAAGAACGCCTGAAGGATACCAGTGGAAGAGCATGTTATTGGTATAACCCATTTCCTAAGCGAACAGCTGGAAGCGCCAATTTATTAATTCAGAATATATATTCAGGATTATAAATCGTTATATAACAATACCGAGTTATTCGATATAGCACGCGAAGACAGACGGATAGCAAAGTCTTGGTAATAGGGTCCCGTTTTACCCTTCGGGGATGGAGCCCTAACAAGAGGCTCCGTCTTTCCGTATTACCTTTCAGCCCATGTCACCAAATATGTGCGCTACATTAACATTTTACATTTTATATTTTAGTCATCTTCGTGTAAGTGACAATCATTTATTGTAATAAGTGATAACGGAGAAGACTATTATCTTATATTAGTGAAGTTTGAACTCTGTACCTCTTGGTTGGAACCTAATTAACGATAAACTTAATGCTGTTGAAATCGCTGTAGTTTGTATCTTTCACTAACATAATATCTAACAAAGTCTAAATGTCACTATGCTTGAAAAACGTACAAAAATCTATAATCTATTAACGAATTCTCTAGAATAAAACTAGCCCATTCTATTGTAAGAAATCCTTCTTATTTAGCTTATGACATTAAACGTTACTAACAATTTACAAAGAATATAATTTTCGAGTCAAAAGCATTTAAAAGCACCGTGGCGCACATCAAAAATCCATATATCAATGTATTTAATGCATGACTGAGCTATTGTCTAATATCTCATAGCGTAACTCACGCGCCAAAATAAGCGATCTTTACAAAACCACGACTGTAAAATCATTGAATTTGCGAGGCAAAACCCAGTGAAATATTGATAAGTCAAATGTCAAACATTTTAGCGATGCCACTTAGTCTGCGAGCGCGTCTGTTGTAACATGGGATGTAAAGTTTACTTAACTGTTTGTTGTTACTATTACTGCGATGCAATGAAATGATGATAATTTTATGTTTTCACGGTATGTGAAAACTGTTAACTATTTGGCTATCCAAATTATTTAGATATTCCCTACTTATTGAGCTAAAAATAACAATGTTGATGCTTCTTGTAGCTTTTTATGAAAATATTCATTATATTAAACAAAGAACTAATAAATTTTTTAGAACTAGACTATACAAACCAAATTTTAATAAGACCATACGGGAGATATTATTTTTCCAACAAAAAACGATTCATCGCTTCGCGCAACCGAAAGCTCTAAGGTAACCAAAAAAAACCCAGTTGAATTGAGAACTTCCTTCTTATTAAGAGGGTTGAAAATATTTTAACATATTAATGTTCAATTACGAACACGAAGAATAACGTTAATTTATTTCTTAAATACACATACGTTCTACTAACTTATATCATAATAACAATATTAAACATAATTATTTATAATCTGATAAATCCGTCGTCGTTAAAAGCCTATTTAATTATAAATTGTGTACTATTTACAGCATTACGATTTGACTAAATACCAAACAACGAACATAACTTAAATCAAAAAATAGAAATTCTATCTGTTGACATGCACTATGGTCTATAACCCCAAGATAATATCATCATTCGAAGCAAAATCGTAATCAGCGACGCAGTAAACGCCATTTACATCGTGCACGATATTATTTGTAATGTTCACATCAAACAAAACGCTAATTTATCTAAACGCATGAGAAAATTCAATTTTACAACATTAACCTTTGATTGCGGTGCTTCATTATGGTTATTTGAATGTGTTTCGAGTGTTTCAGGGCCAGCAATAAGAATTATTACTAACTGTTAAGTGTTCACCCGCGGCTTTACTCGTACGGAATACGAATCAATTTTTTTTTTGATAAAATTTTTCGAAGATCGAAATAATGACACGACTTATATTAAAATTTAAATTATATTCATTATATTCATCCTAAACAAAGCATCTTATCACATCTGTATGAATTTGTCACAATACTTTACCATAAATGGATAAGAACAATGTAATGATTTATTATATTTGATAATGTTACGTGCCCTGCCGATAAAATTTCCTTCTGAACCTAAGATAGTTATTAAGATAGATCTTAAATGTGCTATAAATTGCAGTCTAAAATATACGGTTTATTATATATAAGTCTCAGTCTCATTAGCCCTTGCCCTCCCAATATCCCATGTCCCATAGTAGGGTATGGGGCAGATCTGTTTTCATAAGCCTTCCGTGTCCTAGACCAAGATATTTGGTTTGTGAGTCCCCAATAGGAATCGTTTATAGCATTAGTATCTATAAACGCCAATTGTATACAAAATCCTTTGTTACAATTATTTTAATACATTTTGTAAAGTTTGTAAATACAATGAATAAATAAAACAAATAAAAACAAACACGATTGCAAGTTGCGAATTGAATACAAAGTTTAATCAAAACATCAATTCAGTCGTTTTTCTGTGATTGAGCAAGAAGTATAATCATCCATATTAACTTACTCTTTCACATTTATAGAATGTCACCTGAAATAATATATCATTTTAAAGGTTGAACATTTTCAAACAAAATTCTCACTACTTAATTATACAAATGCAGGTTCATGTATTCTTAAATAACTAATATTCAAATCGAAACACATAGATCTAGTATTAGAGAACGCATCAGCTATATATGTGAACGAAACACAGGTTTAAAGCAATTCTATAAAAGGTTACCACTCCGAATAGCGAGTCGAGGTATTTAGAGAGATTAAGTATTCCTTTCATAATATCCTACTATTTATATTGCAATGGAACTTACATATTCATTACATACTTTTGGCAATAATTTTTTATTTATATATATATTATAGATAACATACTTTGTTAATCAACAACAGCGATAATTCGATTGATTTTGAAATTCTGCAATTGGTCGAGTTTTAATAAAAAATATTTAATATCTTTAAACTTAAATAACCATAAGAAAAATTGTGCTTCAATTTATTTTTAATATTACGTTAAATTACACACAATAAAAGCAATAGCGCTATAGTTTCACAATATAACTTAAAATAACTTCTATATTTATTTTTAATCTACTATTGTTTTATTTTTCTGCGATTCTGAAGATTTTGGTATAACAAAATTAGAATAAAAAACACAAACATAAATTATAATTGCAATATTCGAAAGCAATAAAGTATTAAATCAAATAAATAATCACATATATAAAAATATATGTACATTTAAATCACAAATATGTTTGAACTCGAGCCATGTAACTTATAGACATATATGTAAATGTAATAGTCGACAAGTGAAAGTTCTCATCCCATCAGTTTCGACTTATGTAATAACTATAATAGTTCACTGTAGGTAGATTCTAATACGATAAAGTACAAATTGCGTTGAATGCAATTTATTGCTTTAGTTGTGATTCGAATATATAATCCTATACAAATATGCCAGTAAAATCCTATTTTTTTTTCACTTGAACAAAATTTCGTAAATAGTTTTAGGCTTGACCACAGCTTTACAATGTTTTATATCAAATAAAATGATCGTTAGTATATACATTGTGGGACTAATTAAAGACGTATTCAAATATTCAATTTTTAATAAGTATTTACGTTTATTTTAATTTATTTAATTGTTCTGTAAAACTTTAAATTTAACTAAATAATCGAAATATAAAAGTTACACGATTACGCCATGCTATATTATAAAAGAAAAAATACTACTACACATCCAAACCTTATAAAACAGTTTAAATTCAATACAAAAACCAGTATCTATATCATTGGGTTAATCTGTTTAAAACTACCTGGTTTTTCGTCTGAATTAAATAATGACCCATCGCTCAACACGCAAACAACTATAAGGAAGTAATATACAACTGAATTAGCCAATCATCGCTATATCAATACCATATATGGAAGGGAATTGTGTTGATAAAATATAGCAAATTCAATTTAGCATATAACCTTATTATATAAAGATTGTTATTTTTATTAAAGCGAGATCCTACTGTTAAATTAACATAAACTGAACTTCGCTTTTATACGTATGCAAATTGTAGATCAGTTTTTATAACACGCTAAAAAACATATCATAATAATATACATTTATATTGGTTATATTAGGTCCCATCTTCAAGTGTACATTTAATGATAAAACAAATATTTAAATTTGTTAACAACGTATTTTGACCGAGGTCAAGCTATTAGGAATTACAGTGTGTAATACATAAATGCTAGGCCATTTTTTTAATATATTAAGTCAACCAATCTTAACATTACGTATGAATAGGTCACAACCTCTTCAAATATTCGCGAGGCGATTACGAAATGATTACATATGTAATTAGATGCAACGAAAACATAGTAATATCATGCATTCGAATAACTGTTATGTCAAGGGCATAAGTTCTTGTTTACGAATTTCGTAGCCCTAATATTTGCGCAATACCGCAAAACTCTGAGACAGTAATTATGGGTTCGTCTCGATGATGGTTTTGCAATATCGAAAACAATTTACGACATCGTATTGTACAATTATATATAAACTAAATAAACATAATACAGGTTTATGGTTTTATCATATTATTTATTATTTTCGTCGGATTTTTCAACGATTAAAATTAATGAATAATATAATTTAGCATTATATACCGGATGTTAATTATCAACTTTTAGTCAAAACATATGAATTATTAACGCGAAGTAACAGGTATAGGAATAGTTAAAGATACGGTGTTTGAAGAATGTCTACGAAATTTCGTAGCAAAACGATAAAGCTTTAAAATGTACGTATGAAATGCCATATTTCTCAAATACGATATAGTTACGGAGATAAAAACGTTTATCATTACATAAATTTATGGAAGTTTTTGATTATAGTGGTTTGTCGACATGCCCTTTTATGAAGCTTTTATATACATAATTTTACCAACAAAGAAACGCATGTGACGATGTTAGATGATTCACATTGAATTGCAATAACGTTATTAACGATTTTCTATGGACTAAAGCCCCTTTCAAGTGCCGGTAAGTTAGCCATAAATCATTTGTGAGATTGAAACTGTGAGTGAGAATTATGATGCGGAAAATGTTTAAAGTTAGTACATTAAGTATTTGAAACTGTTTATAAGGAATAAGGAAGATAATAATGAAATAGAAAACATTATTTCCAATTATACATTTACACGTATTATACGATTTTCGTAAACATTTTACGTATATTCGCTTTTGATTTAATTAGAGAAACCGTAAAAACTTAGTCGTCATAACTGCCAAAACTACCACAAACCTTCATCTGCATGTATTTTTTTTTTATATTTTACTAGCTGCGCCCCGCGGTTTCACCCGCGTAATTCCGTATCCCGTAGAAATATGGGGATAAAATTGCCTATGTGTTATTCCAGTTGTTCAGTTGTCTACGTACCAAATTTCATTGTAATCGGTTCAGTAGTTTTTGCGTGTAAGAGTAACAAATACACACACATCCTTACAAACTTTCGCATTTATAATATAATAGGCTTTCGATATACAAAATTCGTAATGTTATCTAATATATTACTCGATCATGCTTAAATACTCTCTAGATATACATAATATGGTAATATTTCGCAAAGTGAGAAAAACAGAAAGCCATATAACAGTTATTTATATTCACATTCTATTAACTTAATTATTTACTAATTTACTATATTAATATGCATAATACATAACACGATTATAGTGTGTATAATTATAATAGATTATTTAGTAACGTAACACAATGTTGTAATATAATAGACTAGTAGATATGGGCAGTGCTTGTAACTATTAGTAGGTTGAGTTTGTGAAGATTCTTTGAATTCATAAGAACGTGTTAACTTTCGTGACTGACGTTAAATTGATTTTTACGCAAAAGAATATAAAATGTTTTCTTATGTGTATTAGTTGAAAATGTGTATTATAAACTTTAAATTATGGTTTTAATAAAAAAAAAAAAGAAATTTAGAACTTTCAGCCCGTAACCATTACCAGTAACTATTTAGTTACCAGTAACTGTGACGTTACCCCCTTGGTATATTATTTATTTATTTATTCTTTATTGATCTTAACAAAAGCTACAAAAACTTAATAAAATTACAATATAAATAATTGGCGGTCTTATCGCCATAAATTAATTATGTTGATTTATTCCCATAGATAATGATTCAATAAATTCACTTTTCTGCATACGCTAAAAACCATTGCCCACTCGTAGACACCCCTAAATTAAAAAGATAGTCTTCTTGTCTACGACTTACCTAAATTCATTATCACTACAGTCTTCATAGTATAAAACAAAGTCGCTTTCTGTATGCTTAAATCTTTAAAAATGCGCAACGGATTTTGTTGAGTTTTTTTTGATAGATAGAGTGATTCAAGAGGAACGTTTATATGCGTAATAACATCTATTAAACTAAGCCGAATTAACTCGTGCAAAAGCTAGTCAGCAATAAATGTTTAATCAATTTTAAAACAGAACACTCACTGATCCTACATTACACAACAAAATCCAGTACCAATCCAGAAACAACGTCCAAAAACGTATGAACAACCAACCGTCACAGTTCATTGTTGAAAAAAACATCATCGTAAACATATAAGGCGGTGTTCTTTTATCTTCACGTAAGCATTCATTGTATGCACAATCGTTTAATGTGTCATCGTGTCGCCCCTGACAGCAGATATACGATGGGAACCGTCTTCTTATGTAATGCATAATTGCGCCCCATATACCTACCTGTTTGACCAGTCCGGAGCTTTTTTACTTGGTGACTATACGTTTTTATTTGCACGGACGAAATTTTATGTCCGTTTTGAATTATTAAGTAAAGTTGTAAAACGATATAGATAAATATGAATACAGCGTTAAGGACCTAATTAGAAGATAATAAAAAATCTAATAATAGTTAAATGGTTCAGCATTCGATGTGCTTTATACATCGTTAGATTAAATACTGTGCGTTTCGTATACTTACATCTAAATATTAATATAATAAATAAATATTCATTCGAACCTTTACATCATGCCGCCTTTAGCAGGTACTTAATCTTATACAAATGAATATTATAACAGATATATCGATATAATAAAACAAATAAAATAGTCATGATTTACGCAAATTATCTTGAACACTTGACGTCCAGCAGCAAAATAAACGAATACATTTAAAATTAAATACCATTTAACGAACCACTGACAACAGATATATCTTGAAAAGCAATCCATAATTCACTTTTTGTCATGACAATAATTACGATATAAATACGCGATTATCAAAAACGCATGGTCACTACGTCGCTCCTTCTGTTATGTCATATTGACCATGGCACACATAACATTCAGTTATTCCATAAACCCTTTGAGGATTCATGCATAAATTTCGATTTTATTGAAGAATATATTATTTAGGTATTACTATTTTTGGTGAGGCCAATGTCGTACGACAATTTGACACCTATGTTACGAAATATAATACTTAATGTGAAATTTACGAGCGGTTTTTTTTGTCAAATCTCTGTGAAATGTATTTAAAAACGCATCAAGTGTAAGCGGCCTTGTATATTTATTTATATGGAATGGGTAGTTACGATATAGTTCTTATACATCTAACAAAAATTGAGTATTAATAATTAATTTAAGCATTAATTTCTATTCTGCCTAATGACTCGGACTAATGTCTAATATTTTCGTAATATTCATACGTATATATTTTCACTTCGAAATAGTTTTCACCATCTACTTAAAAATATAAATAATTTATTTCTATTTCTTTCTTCCAAACATTTATATAATCTAATTTTGCACGCACAAAACAACTTTAAAATTTTTACAACATTACAACGTGACTTCACAAATTCCAAACTCATTTGTTTATATGAAATATATTGCATATTAATACACAGACAATGCAAACGTAATTTAATTTAACATTATGCGTATTAGTCATAACAGAAACAAAATATGACGTGTTCAGTCTTCATCCCTTGAACTTTTGTAAAACATTTAATTACGTTGGCTAACCTTTGAGTATGTTATTAATATTATACGCTGATACACAATAAAACACATTATTATGGCATTTTAGAATTTATTGCCATGTACAGATTGGGAGTTACATACTTCTTGACAAACAATTATTACGTATCGTTTCGCAAATTGACATTTATTGCTCGCTAGCTGTTCGCCCGGTTTCATACGTGGTACAGATATAACCCATGTCACTCAATGTAATTACAGCTTTCTAATGGTGAAAGAATTTTTTAAATCGGTCCAGCCATTCACGCGTGGTGACGTGACGAAGGGATATAGGGATTCATTTTTATGCATGTAGATTAGGTATTAATTAATTAGATCTAGTTTTAAAGTTATATGGTTATATGGTTTACCATATTAATTAGGTATATAAACTTGGACCCCTAAATATATATAGAGCGTACATTTTTTGTACATTTATTTCCTCAAAATATATATGTATAAAATATTATTAATGTTATTCGTATTAAAAACATAGTTTTTAGAGCCGTGTCTTAATCAATTAGCAATTAAAACTAGGAAATGACGATCCCATAGATTTCAATATGTTTATACGGAAACAGCTGAGTTCAAACCACTGACCTCACGAAAACTATGTAAGCACAATTAAAACCATCGTGACCTGTCAGCGTATTTCAACTTCATTTTTAACATTTCACGCTTGTCTGCAATTCAATATCTTCAAATTTATTGAATACGTTAAGCATTGTAAAAATTGTCGCTTTTATGTTTATGATAAATATATTTCTCAATATATCGTAATCTTGGATTAAACATGAATAAAAATCGGTCAGATACTATTCGGACTCGGGACACTAAGGGTTCCGTACAAATAAACTAAAGAGCAACTGCCAAAAAATTTGTTTATGTATTCAATTTATACATACATATATGTACATTGATATATGATCGTGCCAACCGTTGCTTAACCGATTATTTGTTATTTATATTCTATATTTATAAATATATTTATATTTCTATATTTATATCTCTGAATATTTCAACTGTCTAACTATCACGTTTCATGAGATACGGCCTGATAAAATAATCGACCCAGAGACAGACAGACAGACGAATTACAAAGGCTCAGTGATAGAATCCATTTTATCCTAACTGGGGCAAAGAGCGTCGACAGTACTCCGTCATACATTCCGAAATCGGGACACATGGTATATGAAAATCCTTATGTATTAATAATAATAATAAAGCCTTTATTTGTTCCTAACTCATATCTAATTACAATTTAAAGATGATTGTTAGTATGGTTAGTATTGACAAAATCTGTTGTTAAATTCCATTTCTATAATATTTTATTAGATTATTATTAGTACAGCATGTAATTAAATATACTAAGGACCGCTTTTCGCGGTAAAAGCCTCCTCCAATTTTTTTTTTTCTTATCATCATCATCATCATCATCAGCCCTTATATGTTCCAACTGCTGGGACACACGCGTCCTATGAGGGTTCAATAATTACAACATTATACAATTTAAATAACTGAAATATCTATATTGTTCCAGGTCCCCATGAAGCGGCTGTCATGCGTATAGCGACACTGATTGCACTCGTGCAGGTGAGATTGACTCTTCACGACCATTAACACTATATAATATACCATTATTATACAATGTAATTGATAAAATTATGGTGGTTGCGCATTCTTGACTTTTCACGTATAATATTTAAAGTGCATTCTATACATCACGCACATTATTGTCTAGATAGGTGTATTATAAAATGATTGTATAAGATTCGCATTAATAAAATCAGATTTTTATAGAGATTGTATGTATATACCGGAATGATTGTGGCTTATAGTTTGTTGGAAATTATTACACTGATAATACAGTGGTAAATAGTTGCTTTTGCATGAATTTAAACGCGCAATCATATTCATTTAATCAAAGAAGAAACAGCGTAAATAGTGGTACTAAATATAATCCTCTTAAACATGCATCGTAGATAAGTATCTACGACAATATTCGGCGCTACTTCATAACATTTTATAATCTATTGTAGCTCAAACACACACACACACATGCTCAAGCACACGCTCACGCACAGACACATGCACACATACATTTTTGGTTTTAGTTACCATAGTTAATTCTAGTTACAGAAGAACGGATCCTCCTGACAGATTTTCTTCTAAACCAGGACCTATCTTGAAGTATGAAATAAATGTTTAATTTATTGACATAAATATGGATAATACCGTTGATAAAAACAGCGGAAATTAAAAAACTTCGCAATAAGACTTTTGTTACCATTACACGAACGAAGAATCTGTACTAATATTATAGAATGTGAAAATAATTGTGTATGTCTGTCTGTCTTTTCTTTACGCCTAAAGCACTAAACCGATTTGGATAAAATTTGGCGTAACAGATTATGTAACATAAAATTCATTTTTGCTACGAAAATTATTCGGGTTTTACTTAAACTATATGAGCGAAGCCGCGGTGTAATTACAGGTTTAACCACCGGCCGCTTCAATCTTACCCTTTTCCCCTTTTTCAGTACCTCTCTAACTACAGATAAAACAATATAATCCTGCTAAATATCTATCGTAGTGTAATCAATATATCCCTTTTAAATACTAAGTGTAATCGACACCGTTTCATCATAAAGCTCATACAGTCAAAGGTCAGCCCTATACCGTATGACGCAAATCACTATTGTTTTAGTCTTACTATGTTCTTGTAGGATTTAAATTTTAAATGGGTTTTGAAATGCAGATGCGCACGCGCATTATTATTGTTCATACGAAATTTCGAAATGATGAATTTCAGATACTTAATTAGTATAATTAGTGTACTTAGTATCTGACGGGCCTTTCTAGAAGGCTAAGAACAAGATGTCAGGAAATCGTCGGTTAGCCAATTGTGTAAGAATATACTAAAACAACCCTCATGGGAGGCCTGTGTCCAAGCAGTGGGAACGTATGTGGGCTGATGATGATGATGATGATGATGATACTAAAACAAAAAAATGCATCACACATTAAAACCAGAGTGTACCACTCTTATAATTTTCATCTTGATTAATTGGACGCAGATACTTCCAAAATTTATAAATATGTGAGAAAAGTACATTGTTAGCTCTCCAACAACAATTTTTTCATCTGAACATCACACTAATATTATCAATGTGAAAGTTTGTTTGTTTGGATGTCCCACAATCATTCAAAGGGATTTTGATGTTGGTATACAGACATACAGAGAGACAGATATCCAGGCGGAGTCGGGACGAGCGTCTAATAATTAATATTTAATAAGACAATCCTGTTGTGTTAGGTTTTTATGGCAAGACCATCAAAACCCGTAATCATATAGGTTAATATAGTAAATCTCATTATATGAAACTAACATGAAAAAAAGACAATATTATTTATTTATTGATAACAATCCTTTTTCTGTAGCTGTCGCTCGCTACAGCTGTTTCAGACGAGAACACACTTACAGCGGCCGAGTTGAACCTCGAGCTTGCTGGCGACAATGCCCTGTCCCCATTCTACTCTTTCGAGTCCAGCGATGAGACCGGAGTGAACTTCGTGAGAGGGTCGCGTGCCGCTGACTCCCCTCTCTCACCAGACATTGATGTGCAATGCTCAGCGGACTATATTGACGTAACTGTTGAATTCGCTGATGTCTTTGATGGTATTATTTACAGTAAGGGTTATTTGAATGACCCGAAGTGCAAGTAAGTGGATCGTTATTTATACTTATTTAGAATTAGTGTTTAAGATAATAACTGTTACTTAAATTATGCAACATATAGGTAATTTCACTGCAAACGATTGTAATGATGAGGGCACACATGATCTGAAAGTCTATAATATTCCAAAAGAAGTATTAAAATGTATTTCGATTTTTTTGGGATCATCTTTACATCATTTCTGATAGCGGTGTTATTGTAAATATTTAAGAATACCGATTTATTATTAAATTAATGATAATTCGATAATTCTTCTTATTATTTATATTGTAATCATGCATCTTACTATTAACCGACCAACGAATATTCTGTTTTTTATTATATCGCAAATCTAATAACTTATAATATATATTGATGATAAATTGTTGTTGGTAAAACAAATTGTACATTGGTAAAACAAGTTCCTACCAATAAAATTTTATACCGAGTTAAGATAACATTTTTCTTAACAATTTCCTTTTCCCAGGTACGTGTCCATTGGAGGTAGTCAGTCCCGGTACTCATTCAGAGTACCGCTGAACGGCTGCGGCACGAGACCTCTATGCAATGCATGTGGCACCGTGGATAATGTTCTGGTCTTCCAAACGGACGACTTCATCCAAGGCCCTAATGATTTTGCGAGAAAGGTCAGGGCAAAATCTGAATTAGATTTAAATTCATTACTTTGTAATAATACGTCATTTCTATGTTTATTTGTATAAGATGGCTGTTTATCCTAAACAAATACACATAGCAATGAAAAGCAAATGATTTTGAGAAGTTTATTAATATTATGTTTGTCTACATACTGAGTTACTTTATAACGGTTTTTTCTCAGGTTTCATGCGCCAGCACAGCTCTCGAAGTTAGCACTGGAGTAGTTAAAAAGGAACAATCGCATGTATTAAAACTGAAGCCATTTATGGTTGATATGTTGGATGTAGTCGCAGTTCAAGGTCCAGCGGGAGGATTGGAATGCTGGATGGATATACAGAAAGGAGTCTTCCCTAATGTAAGTTGTTTAGAAGATAAGATTCATTCTTTAGTAGTTAAGCCTCTTGTCTATGCAAAATTTTTACCAAGTCCGATCAGCCATTTATATCCAATATCCAAAGTATAATGTCGTATGAGTATCGAATTAAATCAATAGGACGTTATTTATCTACATGAATATCACACAAATATGTAATTTTTAATCACGTACTTAATGTCGTTTTCAATATTATTTCAGACAACTCCTTTGGAGAACTCGATTAAAATTGGTGAATATTTAACCATCCTTATTTACTTGAAAGACATCAGAAATCAATTCAGTTTGAAGGTTCACGACTGTTGGGCGTATGACAATGAAGACTATGATAGCCCGAAAACAAGTAAAATACAGCTCACTGACAAGGAAGGATGTCCAAAGTATGTATTTGAGTTTTAGTAAAAAACGCATCAAATATATACTAATATATTTTTACATTATTGTAAATATTACATTATATGACAATATATTATATGAACGAAAAGTAAGAAATTAATTGAAAATAAATTGATAGAACTGAAAGTTTTCAATATATATGCCCATGTCTGAGTACACCATCAACAAGACCCCTAGTATATGGCAGCCCTGCTAGTCATAGCTATGGTAGCAGTCATGGTAACGACAGGGCAATGGGTCCTAAGAATCACCGGCTGAGTTAGACCGCCCGTGACCGATCAAAATCTTTGAGGCAGGCCTTTATCCAGCAGTGGAAGACCCACGGTTGAATCGACGACGTTTAGATTAGATTGTTTACTGCTATATTTACAGATATATTTTTATTTTGATACAACTAAAACTTTAAATAATGGGTTCAGCATTTGCGTTCCTACATATATTAACCATGTGAATTAGGACAAAGACAATTCATCATCAATCAGTCATTAATTTAAATTCTCAGCAACACTGTTCCGCAGATCAAGAAGGTCTCGCCAACATAATCCTGTTTTAATATTTTACCCATTAAAGCCTATGGTCTATGTCGCCAAGGGTAACAAAAAAAAATACAGTACAGTGAATAACATGTTTTCAGGAAAAAGAAGTTGATTGACTTATGGCAAAAATCAACAAATACTGGTAAGAGCGGAGCCACTTTGATAACTTACAGCAAAGTGAGCGCTTTTCGATTCCCAGAGACTGACCAAGTATATTTGACATGTAATGTTGAGGTAATAATAACTTTAAATACTCTTCCATGTATAATTAGATTATAATAAGATTAGAAACAAATTGCTGTCTAACTAAGATATTAATTAATTTATTAATCAGAAAGATAAAAATGAATTTAAATCCGAATGCCTTCTTTTAAATTTACCCTAAAAAAAACCCTAACCCTAAGAAAGTATGCCTCATCTACGAATAAAATTAAAATAAATAAATGGATGAAGGAATGTGATGATAAAGATAGTTCAAATTAAAATCTTAATTATTTGTTAATTTGATAAGGTGCTAATTTATTTCTGTTCTATTTTATTTTCAGTTATGTACCAGTGAATGTGATGCTAGGTGTGGTGGAACAACGACTGAAATATCAACCACAATAAGACCACAAGTGAAATGTTATCCAGGTTCCCCTGACCCACAATGTCAGACAGCACCTCCGCAGATAATTTGTGAACCTGGAAGTAATGATGCTCGGTGTCCCAAACCAACCACACCAGAAGCGCCACGGTGTTTCCCAGGCAGCTCTGACCCAAGATGCCCAAAACCAACGACGCCAGAGCCACCAAGATGTTTCCCAGGCAGCACTGATCCACGATGCCCTAGACCGACCACACCAGAAGTGCCAAGATGTTTCCCAGGCAGCACTGACCCAAGGTGCCCTAGACCAACCACGCCAGAGCCACCAAGATGTTTCCCAGGCAGCACTGACCCAAGGTGCCCTAGACCAACCACGCCAGAGCCACCAAGGTGTTTCCCAGGCAGCACTGATTCGCGATGCCCACGACCGACCACACCAGAAGCGCCAAGATGTTTCCCAGGCAGCACTGACCCAAGGTGCCCTAGACCAACCACACCAGAGCCACCAAGGTGTTTCCCAGGCAGCACTGATTCGCGATGCCCACGACCAACCACACCAGAAGCGCCAAGGTGTTTCCCTGGCAGCAGTGACCCACGTTGTCCGAAACCTACTACTCTTGCACCACCAAGGTGTTATCCGGGAAGCGACGATCCACGTTGTCCGAAACCAACTACACAAAAACCAGTGTGTTACCCAGGATCGCCAGATCCCAAATGTCCACAACCACCTAGGCCCTCAACGTTAACACCGGCAACATATCTGCCACCTACAACAGCAGAACAACCAAAATGCTACCCAGGCAGCAGTGACCCACGCTGTCCACAACCAACTACTCCTGCACCACCAAGATGTTTTCCCGGAAGCACAGATCCTCGCTGTCCTAAACCTACCACTCCTGAACCACCACGATGCTTCCCAGGTAGCAGCGACCCCCGCTGTCCACAACCTACAACACCTGAATCACCACGCTGCTTCCCAGGCAGCAGTGACCCACGTTGTCCACAACCAACTACTCCTGCACCACCAAGATGTTTCCCCGGAAGCACAGATCCTCGCTGTCCTAAACCTACCACTCCTGAACCACCACGATGCTTCCCAGGTAGCAGCGACCCGCGCTGTCCACAACCTACAACACCTGAACCACCACGCTGCTTCCCAGGCAGTAGTGACCCACGTTGTCCTCAACCTACTACACCTGCACCGCCAAGATGTTTCCCAGGAAGCATAGATCCTCGCTGTCCCAAACCTACTACTCCTGAACCACCACGTTGCTTCCCAGGTAGCAGTGACCCACGCTGTCCCAAACCTACTACTCCTGCACCACCAAGGTGTTATCCAGGAAGCGACGATC
>NC_052128.1:2942786-2943257 GCF_012273895.1 Zerene cesonia | reverse complement strand
ACGATGCTTCCCAGGCAGCAGCGACCCACGCTGTCCCAAACCTACCACTTCTGCACCACCAAGATGTTACCCAGGCAGTAGTGACCCACGTTGTCCACAACCTACTACTCCTGCACCACCAAGATGTTTCCCAGGCAGCAACGATCCACGCTGTCCCAAACCTACTACGCCTGCACCACCAAGGTGTTATCCAGGAAGCGACGATCCACGTTGTCCAAAACCAACTACACAAAAACCAGTGTGTTACCCAGGGTCTCCCGATCCCAAATGTCCACAACCACCTAGGCCATCAACGTTGACACCAGCTACATATCTTCCACCCACAACAGCAGAACAACCAAAGTGTTACCCAGGAAGTAATGATCCACGTTGTCCTCAACCTACCACGCCCGAACCACCAAGATGTTTCCCAGGTAGCACAGATCCTCGCTGTCCTAAACCTACCACTCCTGAATCACCACGTTGCTTCCC
>NC_052128.1:2941042-2942212 GCF_012273895.1 Zerene cesonia | reverse complement strand
ACCACGTTGCTTCCCAGGCAGTAGTGATCCACGCTGTCCCAAACCTACGACTCCTGAACCTCCACGATGCTTCTCAGGCAGCAGCGATCCACGCTGTCCCAAACCTACTACGCCTGCACCACCAAGGTGTTATCCAGGAAGCGACGATCCACGTTGTCCAAAACCAACTACACAAAAACCAGTGTGTTACCCAGGATCTCCCGATCCCAAATGTCCACAACCACCTAGACCATCAACGTTGACACCAGCTACATATCTTCCACCCACAACAGCAGAACAACCAAAGTGCTACCCAGGAAGCAATGATCCACGTTGTCCTCAACCTACCACGCCCGCACCACCAAGATGTTTCCCAGGTAGCACAGATCCTCGCTGTCCTAAACCTACCACTCCTGAATCACCACGTTGCTTCCCAGGCAGTAGCGACCCGCGTTGTCCTAAACCTACAACACCTGAACCACCACGATGCTTCCCAGGTAGCAGTGACCCGCGCTGTCCCAAACCTACCACACCTGAGCCACCACGATGCTTCCCAGGTAGCAGTGACCCGCGCTGTCCCAAACCTACTACTCCTGCACCACCAAGATGTTTCCCAGGTAGCACAGATCCTCGTTGTCCCAAACCTACCACTCCTGCACCACCAAAGTGTTACCCAGGCAGTAGAGACCCACGTTGTCCACAACCAACTACTCCTGCACCACCACGTTGCTTCCCAGGCAGTAGCGACCCGCGCTGTCCCAAGCCTACCACTCCTGAAGCACCACGTTGCTTCCCAGGCAGTAGCGATCCACGCTGTCCCAAACCTACGACTCCTGAACCTCCACGATGCTTCCCAGGCAGCAGTGATCCACGCTGTCCCAAACCTACTACGCCTGCACCACCAAGGTGTTATCCAGGAAGCGACGATCCACGTTGTCCAAAACCAACTACACAAAAACCAGTGTGTTACCCAGGGTCTCCCGATCCCAAATGTCCACAACCACCTAGGCCATCAACGTTGACACCAGCTACATATCTTCCACCTACAACAGCAGAACAACCAAAGTGCTACCCAGGAAGCAATGATCCACGTTGTCCTCAACCTACCACGCTCGCACCACCAAGATGTTTCCCAGGTAGCACAGATCCTCGCTGTCCTAAACCTACCACTCCTGAATCACCACGTTGCTT
>NC_052128.1:2899226-2940042 GCF_012273895.1 Zerene cesonia | reverse complement strand
ACCCGCGCTGTCCCAAACCTACAACTCCTGAACCACCGCGATGCTTCCCAGGCAGCAGCGACCCACGGTGTCCTAAACCTACCACTTTAACACCGACATCAACCCCCAGTTCCTGTTATCCTGGTTCAAAGGATCCCAAATGTCCTCAACCATTTGCTCCAAGCAGTACGAATCCACCTTTAGAATATTTACCTCCTGTTGGTAACGAAATAAAATCATCTGTGAAAGCAAAATTGGCGAGTAAAAATTTCGACTACTACGATGATTCGCTGACTGAATTAGGTAAGTTACCTTACACTTAGTTTACCTTATTATGGTTGCATTATATCTTGCCTTTTGTTTGTATTTTAAAAGTTTATTAGTGTGTAAATTTTCCATAACCTACAATTTTTAAACTAGAGTTAGTGACAATTTTATCATACTAGCTGCGCCCCGCGCTTTCACCCACGTAAGTCCGTATTCCGTGGGAATATCGGGATAAAAAGTAGCCTTTATGTTATTCCAGTTGTGCAGCTATTTACGTACCAAATTTCATTGTAATCGGTTCACTAGTTTTGGAAGAGCTACAAACACACACATCCTTACAAAATTTTGCATTTATAATATTAGTAGGAAGGATTATAACAATAGGATTGTGTACTGTACACACTCGATGTATGGTATGCCAAAATAATAGTTTTTTCCAATTTTCCAGGTAACTTTGAGTTTTCGCGCACACAACCGAGAACAAGAAATGTAAGAGATGTTAATGGAATGACCGATGATGCATACGAAACCCCGACCAATGGGGCCGGTTATTTATATGTAGCCTTAGTTGGCTCCGCCGTATTTATAGTTATGTCCATAGCATTTACAGTTTTTATGTTCAAACGTTTACGCGCTCAGAATCACCGTAGCCCCACTTGTACAAAAAACATGAGCCCTTGTTAAGAAATCTATATAATATTAATGAATTGTGATATTTCCTTAATGATGTTTGCTTATTTTTATGAGTTATTAATAATTTTAGAATGGCATAAGTGAAATGTGATATATAAATTGATGTTTTTCTGTCACTGCCCTTTCAGCTTTATATTATTTTCGGAACACTTATTTTTAACAGAAATTGAAATAAAATAGTGCCATAAACTGTTTTAACCTGTATACCATCATAGAATCACTGTAATATTATAAACTCACACTTGTTATAGACTTTCCCTAGTCAATGTGTTCTGAAAATAAATATATTTTTATATGGAGTTATTATGTATGTACGTGATAGACAATATACAAGTATTTGTAAATATTGCCAATATATTTGTGGCCATTTCTATTGTGTAGATAGATTTATTGCATTATTTCTGAATGACTTTCGTTCTTTGTTGTTTGAAAAAAAGTGAATTTACAAAACCCTTACTGTTAAGGAAGAAAATAAAAATGAGAAAGTAGCAGTCTGGATGCGATACGCTTTATATCATTTGTAATTAATGTAAATTGTATAAGGAGACATGCACGTAAGGGAGCTAATGCTCAATGTTAACAAAAAAATGTACTATTTTCATCATAAACATATTTTTAATGTATATATTCCATGTAATTATGTTAAATTCACTTCATTCAAACAAAGTGTTACCGTTTTGTTACCAATTTATATTTTTTTAACAACTAAGAATGATAGCAACATTTGATAAAAATGAAATGTAATAAGTAGGTTTGCTTATTGAATGAATATAAGTAAAACATTCTATGAATGTATGTTTTTGTTTTATTTTTACCGTCCCCAAGCATAATAATGACGAACGAACACTAATTTTCGATGGTTTCTTTTAACCTAACTTTAGTCTAATACTACTGAATGATAACATAAATTCAGCAGTCCGGTCCACAAGTGCAGAAGTCCGGTTCGATACAGTCACAGACATCGCGACACTGACACTGACACTCATACAGACATGGTCACAGATACGGTCACAGACACGGTCACTGTTATTGACACTGATAGTGCTATACTCACAGTTCACATCGAACTGACAGGGACATTGACACTGACAATGCCACTAAAACTGACAGTGACATAGAGATTGACACAAATACTGACACACAAGCTGACAGTGATACTGAAACTGGCAAAGACAGACACAGAGACATTTATATAATATAGATATAGATATAAGATAAGACAAGACATCAGTCGGGGTTCGAAATTATTAATTATTTCTTTATAGGCTAATACCTACTAACACAGTCAGTCAATGAAGGTTCTTTCTCTTTTTTTAAATGGCGGTGTGATAAGGTGTGCGCACCATTTGCTTAAAAATAAGCGCTAGGTTAAAAATTTGATCAGAGCATTTTACTTCCGGTTCGTGGTTTAATATTTATAAATCATCCGTATTTCTTCATCATAAGTTCATCCTATTCATTTGATTAATTGTTATATTCCTTTAATTGGTATATCATTATTTTTTATCATATAGTTTGTATAGAATGACAATTAATTATAAATAAAAATATTCTGTTTGTATGAGAGTAATTACATTTGAATATAATAAATAAGTCCCCTTTATACATACGACTCAAAATAAAACTAAATAATAAAAACAGAAAATATAATATATACTTTATTTGCCCACATATGGGTAATGTTTCAATTGGTAACAATGTTCAGGTATTTCCTATAAATAATTACAAATTAATTGCAACAATTTTGATAAACATTGTAAAATATATTTGAAATTGATATTTTATCCAAAAATAATTTTACAAATACGCTGCTAATTAAATATAGTATAACTTATAACATATGCAAATTGTGAAATAAATTAAATTGAGAGTAATTATTAAAGAATAACAAAAGAAGATCTCATTAAAAAACAACTATTAAATATTCCTACTCACAGAATCTACGAGTATAAATTAACCCCGGAATAAAAATGAAAAATACTTAGGACCGGTTTCACAACTTCCTTTTATTATTATATCCTGTTTCGCTTCTTCTGTCAATGAAAATAACCGATAATGTACGAAAATTTTACATTAAAATTCAGGGGCATTATTATCTAGTTATTTTAAACAATAAACATACAAAAATAACTGTAGTATCTACATCTTATAAAGCTATGAAAATTCATATAATGAAATAACAAATACAACATTTTCATTACTTAAGTACATTAAACGAATTAACGATTCATTAGTTGAATGAATAAATTCGTTAAGTGATTATCGTTCAATAAGTTTAATTCGCAGTGGGCCATTAGGAGTGTACATAGGGTGAATGTGATAATCCAATGGGTCATGATGATATTCCATTTTGAAAGTCTGCACCATCTGTAACAAAATTGATTATAAAAATATTAATTTAATACAACTCTCTAGCTTTTGTCCGCGGCTTCGCACCCGTTAAATTCGGACCTTATAATACACCTTCCTCTTGAATCACTCTAAAAAACCCATCAAAATGCGTAGTTTTAAAGATTTCAGTATACATAGGGCACAGACAAAAAAATGACCTTGTTTTTTTTTGTCTGTGCCCTATTGTAATGATAAATAGAGACTCACCTTACAGATCATTACATGCATTTCAAGCTCCGCGAACCTGCGCCCCAAACACATACGTTTACCAAAACCAAATGGCAGAGATGCAAACGGGTGCTTAAAAGACGACCGCTGCAACCAGCGTTCTGGCTCGAACTCTTTAGCGTTCGTAAAATACTCTTCGCTGTTACCCATTACGTAGTGTTGGAAGATTACTTGAGTCTGAAAACGAAGAATTTTAAGTCTATACTAATATTATAAAGCTGAAGAGTTTGTTTGTTTGTTTCAACGCTCTATTCTCAGGAACTACTGGTCCGATTTGAAAAATTATTTCAGTGTTAGATAGCCCACTTATTGAGGAAGGCTTTAGGCTGTGTACCACGAGCGAAGCCGGTGCGGACCGCTAGTGTTATTAAAATAGTGATGTGAGTCACGGAAGCCATCAAGTTTTGGATAATTTCCAACGCCTAGACATAAAATTACGAAATATTTACTTACTTACATTATATATATAATATTAATTACTTACGCCTTTTGGTATTTTGTATCCACATATAACAGTGTCTTTAGTTAATTGCCTGCCATTTCCAATTACAACTGGATATAATCTAAAACATATTTTTATATTGTATTTGACGTAGCTATTTAGGAATTCAATTTTTCTTTAGTAATAGAAAAGCAATTTTTTATCAAATGAGTTTAGCGAACAAAAACTCTCAGGCGTTTCAAAATGGCTGAATATGTTGCCAATATATCAAACAAAATAACTAAAACGAAAAAAAAAGTATTTTTGATATTAGTAAAAAAAAGTATTTTGAGCTTACCTTAAAACTTCTTTAATACATGCTTTTAAATACGGCATTTGGTTAATATCACCGGCTTTCAGCGACCTGCCTTGCAAAACATTAGTTATTTCTTCGTATAACCTATCTTGTATTTGTGGCCGCATTGACAATTGATATAGAGTAGAAGCTACCGCGTTGGACGTCTAAAATGAAGAGAAAAAATCGTCATTGTAAATGGTATACTCACAATTTTTCGGATACTTGGATTAATGGGATAATCATTGGAAAACTCATCAACACAATCGTAAATTCATTATTCAGAATTCGTTAGTTTTCATGAATTTACAATCCCCAAGTATAATTATTTTTTTTGATAGTCATAGGATAAATACTAAAACGTTTAATTAAATGATTAATTTTAAACAAAAAACTGAACCATAAACATATCCTAAACTATATCATAAAACCACTCCGTTTCGATGTGAAATAGGAACCAATAACCATTAATAATATTCGAAATTCATATAGGGATTTCGTATAGAAAATTTTGTTATTTGTAATCTGTTAGATCATCAAGAGAGGTATCTATCCACTAAGTCACTAAGAAGCTGTATAAAGGTGTTAATTTAGTTTATGAATAGTTATTTACCGTATCAATTCCAACAAGAAACATATCAAGAGCGGCGACCGCGGCCACCCTCGTGCCAGCCGCGCTCACCAGATCTTGTAAGAGGGACTTGTTGCTTTCATCACATGAATTCAACGCCTTTTCTACGTGGCTCATTGTTACACTGCAACAATAATAAATATGATTAGCTCAACTGCATGTTTGATAACTTACTATGTTAATGTAATTATTCCTCTAACGTTTATATGTACAGGCTTCATTCGTTTGTCTCATTTTACAATGATTTAATATAGCAATAAATGTTAAAGGTAAATAAAATGAGCGACCATGTTACTTTTAAGACTGTTTGACTTTAAAGACTATAAAATCATATTATCACAACTAGTCCGGTCATTATACGATATTGAAATAACAAAAATTCCGACAGAGCTGAATTTTGGTGAAGACCTTTATTTTACTTTAAAAAATAAAAATTTGAAAGTCCCCAGCTGTCCCATGAGTGCTTCAAAAGTTATTCGGGGTCAAAGGTCAAAATTTTAGGTTTTTTGAGTTTTTCTCAAAAACCGTAAGTTTTATTCAAAAAATACCTCAAACGAAATTTGTAGATCTCAAAATTCTCTACAAATATAGTTCTCATGATTTTTTCTCCAAGTATAACCGTTCCTCAGATATCACGATTATAATCACGTTTATATAATGTGCACACATCAACCTCGTATACACACATTGAGGTACTTAAGCAACCAAAAAGTCCTGTTTGTGTCTCTTTTAATAATAATAATAACAAGCGCCTTGTGGCGTGGTGTCGAGAAGTAGCGACCCCGCGAACTAGAATGCTCCCGGGGGAGGTCTTCGTCTCCGGCTTGCCTTAACCGGCCGACCAGAGTGGAGTTGCGAAAGCTTTTAGCTCGAAGGGTGAATGCCAAGCGTAAGTGGCGAGTGGACACGTGGATACACGTGATGCTGGACCCTCATGGAGCGCGTGATCGTCGTTTAAAGTCCAACGACGCCTCTCCACCCTTAGCTGCTCACGACATCTTGCCCTCTTGTTGCTATTTTATAGCGACTTTTTAGAGGACCCATTTGTGAGAGGGCGGCTCACCGTCTGCCAATATGTTTTTACTAACTAATATGTAGTAGAAAGGCAGACGTCATTGTTCCCATAGACCCAGTTACCAATCCATTTAGGACCTCCGTTTCATAGCCCAGTTTTATTCCTTACCGTTTTTGCAATAGTAGGACTATCTAGGATCATCCGCGGCCTACCTAGGGCTGTTATGGGCACTACATATTTTAGTGATTAATATTTGACAAAAAATATCGCAATTTTGCTTCATTTGCTCAAAACTTTTGTTACTTGTGGATTGTAATAAATAAGTACCTTATATTCATTCGAACAGAACGTGTAAGATTTAAAGACGCAGGCACATGAACGGAGCCACATGGACAATAGAGTAGGTAGCCAGATGATATATTGAAGGCCATATTAGTAGAGGGGATTTTCGAAGGGACTGACACACATTAAAATATATTGTATTTCCAGAATGTAATTCATAAAAGAGACAAAAACAGGATGTTTTACTTGTTTAAGTACCTGAATGTGTGAATACGGGGCTGATGTATGCACATTATATAACGTGACTCTTGGAATCGTGATATCTGAGGAACGGTAAAACTTAGAGAAAAAATCATTAGGACTGTTTTTGTAGAGAATTTCAAGATCTATAAATTTGGTCTAAAGTATTTTTTTGATAAAAGTTACGGTTTTTGAGAAAACCTCAAAATACCTAAAATTTTGACCTTTGACCCCGAATAACTTTTGATGCACTTATGGGAGAGATGGGGACTTTCGAATTTTTGTTTCTTATAGTGAAATAAAGGTCTTCACCAAAATTCAGCTCTATCGGAATTTTTGTTCTTTCATTACTGTTTTCAGGTCTAAATTGACCGGACTAAACATAATCCATATATTTATGCGCAGTTAGGTTATTTTCGTTTTATTTCATATAACCTCAACTAGCTGTCCTGTTATTAATTAAAAATACAAATCACCCTAATATAGTATCAAGTGCAGCCACATATCTGCGGAACATGGCGGTCGGGTAGACCCTCCACCAGGGCGCTCGCAGCTCCAGCTCGCCCACGCACAGGAAAAACGTATGAACGGCATCTATTAGTCGCTGACTATCTGACCCTTCGCGGGATTGGAAGCAGCCTAGACGCGTATCTAGGGCTATGAGGCCAAGGGCTGGAATAAGGTAAATTATCCAAAATTACATTCTTTAAGTGGTAGTCTGGAAATACATTATAGCGAAAGAGGTTGACTAATTATCAAAATATATAAATGATATATGAAATACTAGCTGTTGCCGTTACTCCGCCCGCATGTTCTAAATTATTTTTCATGATAAAATTTTCTTCACCTATTTTAACCCTTTGAGGATAAATCCTTTGGGACCACATGGAAGGCACCAGCTTAAAAAAAAGTCAAAAAAACAGTATCAAATCAGGAATACTTTATTGTAATACGTGATAAAGAACACAACATGAGAAAGCAGTTCAAAGAAAGACCAAAATCATGAACATTTTGACTAAGGGATCAATTTGTCTTTGTGAATTGCGATGTTATATAAAAAAAATAACAAGAAACATAAGCTTACATTCTAGGGACCATTTGTGAATTTCATTTAGAAAATCTTTTGGGGTCTCTTGATTTGCGTCCAGTATTTCGCGTATTCTGAAACAATTAAAACATAAGTTACATAATCCTCTCCTGTAAATATTATTTATGTAACAGATTGTATAAATATCATATCTAATGCAATGAAATTTACATTTTATATACCTACTAGCTACGCCCCGTGGTTTTACCCGCGTAAGTCTGTATCCCTTAGGAATATCGGATATATGTGTTATTCAATTTGTCAACCTATCTACGTAAAAAATTTTATTGCAATCGGTTCAGAAATTTTTGCGTGCGTGAAAGAGTAATAAACATACATACATATCTATCCTAACAAACTTTCGCATTAATAATATTAGTAGGACAATACAAAATAATACAATTTCACAGCAGCAATTATATGAGTTAATGTTTACCTATAGTTTGTTAACCATTACATAATAATAATTAGCCAAGCAGAAAAATATGAAAGCTTAATTTTTTCACATACATTTTAAAGTAATTTGTAATTAACTTACACTCAAGCAATACGTGTCTCATTTCTATCAACGAGACAAATAATTAATATAGATACTAGCCGTTGCCTGCAGCTTTGACCGCGTGGTCTAAATAAATATTCATAGTAACAAAATATGTTCGTCCTATTCTTCCAGCGGAAGTAGAATTTATCAAAATCCTTTCTTGCCTTACCTACATCATAGTGACTAAATGTTTGCTAAATTTCAGCCCGATTGGTCCAGTGAATCGGGCACATTAGCGATTTATATACACATCTGTACTAATATCATGAAGCTGAAGAGTTTGTTTGTTTGATTGTTTTGTTGCACGCGCTTATCTCAGAAACTACCGGTCCGATTTTAAAAATTCTCTCATAGTTAGATAGCCCGTTTATTGAGGAAGGCTTTAGGCGATATAAGATAAAATTTTAGTATTAATATAAGATTACCTTTTTATAAAACAGTCAGCCACCTCAGCAACTTGCTCAGTATACTGTGCTGCAGCACCCGTGCTGAGTGCCACACGCGACACTTTGGTACGAAAAGCAGCCCATGAATCGCCATGTCTGCAGAATAACATATATTTAAGGAATCTATTACCGCAATTAATTCGCCAAAACATTCAAATCAATCCCGTAATATGTGTCACAGTATGTTCTTTAATAAAAGTTGATAAATAAATGTTAATATAAAATTATATTGAAGGTATAAAAAATTGCATGCAATTTATATAGTTTACTAGCTGACCCGGCAAACGTTGCTCTCTCTTCATTTAAGCCTTATAAACCTAGAGGTATGAAAAGTTGTTAGCCGATTATTTATCAGACCTAACCGATAGGAATAGAAATAGAAAATAGAAACACCGCGACACAACAATTTTGTGTATTAGTTTAATATAAAGCATTCAATAAAATATTTTTCATTGTTAATAATCAGTATAATCAATCAATAAGTTTAATTAGTAAACAGTTTTATTGAAGAAACTTACACTGCAATAACTCCCGCGCAATCTTTTTCGGCGCCAAAAAAGTCTTTCCTCAATTTGTGCTTGTAGTAATTCAATGATGGCATTGAAGGTCTGTAAATATAAAACATAGAACGCATGTTTAAAAGGTATAATATATATAAATTGTAGAATAATTTCTCAAAAAGTATGCTTATAAGTAGAACGTTAGCAATTTCTTAATCGTTAAAACATCGAATCAAATTTTTATATTTCTCTTTTTACACGTTTTCCAATTAGCACGTCCTGAAGCGCAAATATTTGTTCTTTTTTTTACAATTGATCATACTTTAAGGAATAAAACATCATCTTTGTTAAAAAAATACAACTTACAGAAGCTTTCATTGTCACTACTATTACCTATGTGGCGCTGAGTCTTCTCCACGGAAGACCCTTTCCACCTCGCTAGCATCAAACACGAATAGCATGTCAGGTCGGCCCAGGAGGCCGGCCATCTTGACGCATTTGCCATATTGCTGGCGAAGGGACATGCACACCTTGTCTACATGTTCTACTGAATATCCACCTGGAAATTATATTTGTCATTGTAAATGTCATATTTATTTGTGTGTATGTAAGTTAACTTTTTCGCCTCATGGTAAGTGGTCACCACCGCCCATGAACAGTTGTTAAAGTAGTGAAAGAAGAAAGAAGGAAGAATTAGTAGAGTAGAAGCCAGAAGCTCCTGTAGGTTTGGTTTCTTCATCCTCTGTAGAGCAGTTCGCAGAATAAGCATACTCTTGCCAAACCGAGCTCGATACTCAAATTAAGATTGGATAACACAGATCCAATTTTGTGTGTGATATTTTACTTTTTGATATGGTATGGTATTTTGCGTATGCTATAGAAGGTTATTTTCCTATAATCACAGCTAATATCCTACTATCCTACTTCCTACTAATATTATAAATGTTTGTAAGGATGTGTGTGTGTGTTTGTTGCTCTTTCACGCAAAAACTACCGCACCGATTGCAATGAAATTTGGTACATAGACAGCTGGAGAATTGGCAAAAAAAAACATATAGGCAACTTTTTATCCCGATTTTACTACGGGATACGAACTTACGCGGGTGAAACCGCGGGGCGCAGCTAGTAATTTATAATATAATAGTACTGTAACTTACTAAACAGTTCGATACATGTTTTTAATATCAACGTGTAGAAAGGCCCTTTAATATTTGCCCTGGTAAAAGGACGCCTTCTATCTAGCTTGTAGCTCTAGCCACAGATGCTATTTAATGTTCTAAAATATAAATATACCTCAGCAATATTAAACACAAAACTCATAGAAGCGTGCGTGCCAGTCTCTGCTTGACTTGGTAAGGAAATTACGATTACATAAAGAGCAACACATCTAAAAGGAATTGGGACTAAATTTTGAAATTCCTATTAACGATAAACCATCTCATTATAATTATTTATAATTATAGGGTTATAGTCTCTATTAACTTTGCTGTCTTTTTCTATCTTTCTTTCTTTCTATTCAAAATTGAAAACATGTGTAGGAAAATTATTTTCTATTGATACCGATAATTGAAATAAAACGATTGCCAATAAACATACTATAATTCCATACCAATATAAATTATCGTAAATAGAGAAATTTCTTGTATTTTATACATTTATAAGAGACAGTAATATAAACCTAACCTAGTAAAACCGCTTTTACAAGCCAATCTGACCCGGGAGAGAGTTACCTAACAACTTAGTCGGTTAATATGTATTTTTTGCAGGTGTTGCGAATGTGATATCGTGCACGATTATAATAATATATCTTGATATAAAACAGAAACGTGTTTGGTAAATTTCTAATATATAGTAGTTTCAAACTTAGGTTTCGTATTATTTACATTCTACAACCAATAAATTTAATGCTTATCAATTTATTCGTTATTATTTCTTTAAAATTTACAGTCATCAAATTGCATAAAACAAACTTGCGTTTATTAAACTTCAAGAGTCTAGTCGAAGAATCTTTATTTCGAGTTTATGCCATCCAACGGCCAACCTAACCACATCTCAAAGCTTGCAGCATACCCAAGTACAAAATGCGGTTTACTAAATTATACTTGCGCAGCAGTTTTCTATAATCATAATAGCAATATTAATGAAAAGCATAAGAACCTGTTTTTAACAAAACGAAACAGATTTTATTAAAAAAATAAATTCAAAATTTAAAGTTACTTATTAACCTTTTATTGGTTTGTCAATATTGATGCTTTCATAGCTTAAAACATATTGATTTTTATTGTTTTTTGAATGCAATTGCAATAATTATCCCTTTACATTACATTAGTTTTTACCTTTAAACATGTGGCATTTTGATTTTTCTTTCATGGAAACGTACTCCGATATACCAAAACATGTGTCGTTCATATTATCTATAAACTGAATGAATGAATGAATAAACTCTGAGATTCTGATAATTTCTTGTCAAAATTTAAACAGTTATTGTGTCTTTGCGCCTCGGGGCATTTATTTACATACCTTGTAAGTTGTAACACTCGCATATATTAAATGTAGCGAGTCAGCGATGTATTAGTATCGATATAACAATTCACAAACGAGTTTTGATAGTAATAAGATTTAATTCATGATTATAACCGTTATTATTTTTGCAAATATCCGCCGCGCCTACTAACATACCGTTATTATGTTAGATAAAAATGTTACGGTTATATTTTGTGTTATTTTATGTAGGTCAATGTATACACAAATTAGTAATATTATAATACATTTTAAAAGGAAAATTAAATAACTGGAATAAATTGGTAAGATAAGATAAAAAGTGGAGGTAATGATTTACAAATTCATAAATGAAAGTAATTAGAAAAGAAAACGTTTAAGCGAATTTATATTATTTTATATTAATATGCTTATTTTGTTTATTATTGTGATCAGTTTATATCGTTGACCATATATGGTATTTTATAGTGTTCTCAGATCTCCTGCTTCTTTTATCGTATTCATTAAATAAAATTCATTTTAGCATAATGATTGCATATTTTAAATTGCCGGCATCGAGTATTGAATTCATGAAAAACGTTATATTTTAAGTGATTAACTATGAAATATATCTCTATCAATCAATTCGAATGGACGAGCGGTACAATAAATAACAGTCGATTACTGAAATACAGGAAATGTGTTTGCTAATTATATCGAATAAACATCACGCACAGGAGAACAGATATGCTTTAAGTATATTCTTTACTTTTTTTGTAGCTCGTGGTGTGGGGCTCGGACTTAAAAATCTATAAGTTTGAGACGTGCAGGAAACAAATAGATTTTTCTATTCATCTGCACATGTGGAATACATCAATTTTACTCGAAACGGTGTAGAAAAACATCGTGAGGAAACCGGCATGTCCAGAGTCAAAAGTTCGACGACATATGACATCTGCCAACCCGCGCTGCGTGGTGGATTATGGCCTGAATCATAGATTGTACACTTATATAATGACCTGAATTCCCATAGGAGTACTGTGTCTCAACAGTGGAAACATAATAGAAGACGATATTAATTACGCTTCGGGTTACATCTGAAAAATTATTAAGAAATAAAGGTCAAATGCAGATCTGTCCTTCTGTTTCTTAAAATTTCACATACAATGCTTAAACAGGTAAAAAAATTATAGAATACTTTAATGATAACCTGTTTTTATTAGAGCAGTTGCTATTTATTGTATCTCATTTTGTAAATTTTTTAACGATATCGACCGTCAAATGTGGACACATACGATATTGTGACGACACACGCAATAAAAGTCAACCTTGTCCCAAAATCATTAAATTCTTTCTCATTATGAAACCAAATCATTATTCCACGAGTGGGCTCCATTGAAGTTACGCTAATACAACAGCGCAGGAATACATAATTATTATATACATATTTGAGGTTATGATGTGAACAAAACAAACCATATTAATATTAATTTATTTTCTTTTGTACGGTAGAAAGTATTTTACATATTAATTAGTACATGATTCAAAGAAGCGGAATAATGAGTAATGTTAATTTGCACATGCGTTTATTTTTAGTATGTTTGCGTGACCTTTTATAGAACGACAAAAATTACACATGTGAATATTTATTTTTATTTATTACTAGGTGCGCGCGACGCGTAAGGACGCGTGAGTCCGTAGTCCGTAGGAATATCGGGATAAAAAGTTGCCTATATGTTATTCCAATTGTCCAGCTGTTTACGTACCAAATTTCATTGCAATCGGTTCAGCAGTTTTTGCGTGAAAGAGCAACAAACACACACACATCCTTACAAACTTTCGCATTTATAATATTAGTAGGATGAAATGAAAAGCTTTAGTGTCATACGTATTATACGATCAATAAGGACAAATGTTGCCAACTGATTTAAGGGAAAAAGAAGGCATTGATGAAAAGGATGAGGAAAAATATCCAGATCCCCAATTTACTGCAGCCAACACGTTTATAAGTAGCACTATTCCATGGCTTCTGTGTGTGTCTTCTTCTTCATGCGGGATTCGAACCCGCGTTTCTTGCCTAACCGTTGCAACGCCTAGCCTCTCGGAGGTGTAATTTTCTGAGTTTGTGACATCGTAGGGGGTAATCTCTGGATCGACTTAACCGATTTTAAAAATGTTTTTCCCAACAGAACTACTCTACCTGCTGTGAGTGTATATTTTGAGGCTATCTACATTTTATTGTTAAATGTTTTATTAACATAACGTATATTAATATTACATATTATTTATTGTTTTTAGACAAACCTGGCGGAGATGGGCAGCTAGTCAATGATACTTTCACTGAGGGAATACCCTCAGCTATATAAAATGCATTTTTTAACAGCACATATAAACTATAGAGTCCGTTGAGATGTCCGTTTTTGTTTTTTAGTACAACGGACGCGTGGGATTAATTTGCATATATATGTTAACAATAGTATAATATATTCAGCTTGTTACCTACATGATACAGCTACGAAAGGTTTGTAATATCAGAAAAGTTCTCATGTTTAAAGTATCAATTAAATGTTTGTTAATAGCCCTTGACCTTACAAGGCATATTTGTAATCGTCGGCAATATACATATATAATACATAATTATTTTCGGGTAAGTAATTTCCTATTCATTGTTAAAAAAGATAAATAAATGAATGAATTTTCAAGAACAAGTTCGAAATATATAGGTACTATTCTAAATATGTTTATTAATAAACATTTGTTTTTATTGGTTTGTTTGCCTTATTTGTTTTATGTACAGGTTATTATTTAGGGGCATGTCACATGTTTAGAACTTGAGGAATTAAATTTTATTTAGTGTGCGATTTAATCTGGTTTCCAACGAAGGGTTTACAGTTATAATAAATGAAGAAATTTTCATTGAAATGCGCGGGAAAGTTTTGTGTTCTTTAAATTGTAATTGCCGCACAAAATCGAAATAAATTATAATAACAACTTAAGGAAGGTATCATTCACAGTTTCTTTAGAGTTTATGTAATAATTATTGTGACATTGACTACGTACATTCTTATATTATGAAATATTTACCAGCTTACATGTATATCATAAAAATAAAACTTTTGATTTTTTGTATGTTTGTAACGCTTTCACGCAAAAACTGCTTGACCGATTTCAACAATTACTTCACCATTGGAAAGCTGCAACTTGAGTGACATAGGCAATATATGTATCACGGGCAAAGCCGGGGCAAGCACCTGGTATTTAATATAGCAATTATATATTTAAAGTAGCCATTGAAACAAGTTTTGAACAAGCCATTTATGATTACTTATATTCCCCGTTCAAAAATTGGAAACCATGTCGGTATTTAGAAAGTTTATATCGATATATAATTTTAATATTACTAATTTTCTACTAAGGTAACACAAATAATGAACTATTTAACATAATATTCAGAAAATTACACGCAATTCACCACATGGTGAAAAGCATTATTCTTATGGTATTGCGATAATACTATAAATATAATATAACCGGCATGTCCGAGAATCAAAAGATCGACGACATGTGACATCTACCAACCCGCACTTGGCCAGCGTGGTGGATTATGGCCTGAACCCTTAGGGAGGCCTTGTGTGCCAGCAGTGGGAACATATATGGGCTGATGATGATGATGATGATTGCGATAATAAAGTATTGAAATTGATTGAAATAAAAACGCATTATTTAATAAGGAATACGGACTCAACTCAAAACTACAAACTACTAGCTGGTGCCCGCAGTTTCGCCCGCGTAGTCAAAATAAATTATCATATTACAAACTTTCATGCTCTATTTTAACGCCTGGGGAGTAGAATTTATAAACCTTTCTTACAGGATACCTCCATTATAGTGGCTATCTCCATGCCAAATTTCAACCTAATCGGGACAGTAGTTTCGGATGTGCGTTGTTAGATCATTCAGTCAGTCACCTTTACGTTTTATGTATCATGATTAAACTTACCAATATACGGTATGAAACGCCACGTGTTTCCCAATAGAGGCAAGGGTTTTGGGCCGGGTACCTCCTCCCAACTCCTCACAGAGGGAGTTAGAGTCTCAAACGCAGGTGTAGCAACTGCGTGTGTTGATCTAGCGCGCTGGCTCTGAATTGGACATTGACCTCGTAAACCTAGAAATAATAAGTGAATAAAAAAGTGAAAAAAATAACCCTCCTAAAACAGCTTCCATTTTTGAATAAATAAATAAATAAGAGTTTCTTCGTCTATGGCAATCGGAGGCTATTTTCATTAATCTAAATTTAGGGTTGAACCAGAATTTTCTATAATAAGTCTAGCTAAACGAATAAATATTTGTGTTTGTGATTGAATTTCTATTTTTACATAATTTTAAGGTATTGAGACTTATTTTTTGGCTTAATTTGAGATTTCCTCTTAATTTTATTCGTTTCTACAAAAATGTTAACCAATAAAAAGTTTTTTTTATATAAATCAACTAACTTAAACCTGCCAATTACTTAAAAACCACATTTACTGACACGTTGAAAGTGTTTAATCATAAAACAAATATTATTTAAGCAAACTATGCCCATATTTTTTTAAGCGGCCGTCATATTTGCTTTAAAACCGCCTAATATTATGCAATACCAACACAAAACAATTGAGAATTCAATATTTAAAGAGTCTTGACTCTTGAGTAATAAGTAAGAGTTGATTTATCGAATTATATTTATAATACTTTAATACATACTAAACAGAACTTTAAATACTTTTCCATAGAGTTTAATTTCATTAGGATGAATGAAAAACATTGTGCTATAAATATAAATCATTTAGAGCCTTAAACTTATTTTTAAACATAGATACAAACTAAAAAATCTATAGCACATACTAATTTTTGGACTGATAATTCGGAAGTACCTTACAGTATGCCAATGCCAAAAAAAGTAATAAAACAAAACCTAACATATCATATTGTCCAACTACCAGTCAAAAAGCTATCAGTTTCAAAAATATAAAGATAGATAACACCTTATTCGCACCAAGACTAAAAGAACACAATATATCTTGTACATACCTATTTCACTCCCATCGTTCGCTTGTTTATCAGCGGATGCTGTGTTGAATTGTCTTACAGATAAATTTCTCAGGGGCCATTTAACCATTGACACCCTGTGCCTCATCGTTATTAGAATTATATCTCTGGAAAGGATAGGAACCACAGTTTAAATTTCATCTAAACTAATATTATAAAGAGGAAATATTTGTGTTTTTGTCTGTATGTCTGTAATGCTTTCGCACAAAAACTGTTGGACCAACTTCATAAATTAATAACCATTTGAAAGCTGTATCGTCACTGAGTGACATAGGTTATATATGTATTACGAACAGAGCCGAGTCGGACCGCTATTTAATTTATTATATATTACAACCATGTTTTTTATTTATATGTATTGTGATTAATAATGAACCTAGTAATAATGCCCCTTACATTCTTAGTATATGTTATTAAATGTATTAAATACGTTAAATAGGTAGTTACATTCTTCGATTTTATTTAAGCTAAAAGAGGTTTTATATTCTAATAATCTAGGATTTCATATTTATTATTTATTTATTTATTATTTAATATTTAATAATTACACAATAACAGATAATATAAACTGCAGACCTACACTAAGGAATCTTGTATCGTAGGCCTGCAACCCTTCCAGATATCATTAATAGTAATTACAATATAAATTAAAATAGCAATTGATATTATTAAATACAATACATAAAAATTTTATTTTGTTTATAAAAATATAACAATCACGACTTCTACATTTAAATTATTACAAAATTCATTTCATATTTATATTTTACATATAATTTCATAGCAATTCTTTTTAAAAATACAAATACAATAGCTAATTGTAATAACGGCCTTTACACTATCATTGCGGCGCGATTACGGTCGCAATAAATAATTTACGCTTTCCGTCGGTTTTATCCTTTGTAACGTAACAGTGAAAGGAGTTCGTATAGTTTTGCTAAAATGCATCTACCGGAAACATTAATTATGATTAAAAAAATACTCGTTATGGAAACGTTGTAAATTTGTTACACTTAAAAATAACAGAACTTCATCTAAAGCAATCAACTGGAAGAAGATTTATTTTAAAATAATTATATTATTGCGCATGTCAGATGAACGTTTTTCAAAAATGTACTTGCAAATATTAACAGTGAAAACAAAATTAAAAAAAAACAACATCGATCATTTGAAATGTGACATGGGTAAAGCGAATGTGACATGGATTTGAATCTTGTCAAATGAAATATTTCTTAATCCTTTATTTAAAACAGAATTACATTATTTATGATAATGGTTATTCATCTCATAACATTTGTATTTCGTTATTATGTACACATATTGTTTTTTCTGAGATTTTCCGAGTGGGTTTTTTGTCTTGTTGTACCTTTAGTAGCAGTTAGTAAGTGTATGATAATTTGTAGACTCCATGATAGGTTCACGTGGTATAAAATTTTGCATTTTAGTTAATTTAATAAAAAAATCTGAAAATAACATGACACAGGAATTAAAATGATTAATACAAGGTGAATGACCTTTGTAGAAAGCGTAGCTTGGTAGAGATCCGATCTGATGTTAGACTTTCATAAAAGCTATTGTTCTTTAATTATTTTCACCGTGATATTAAATTCATAATATTCTATAACTAATCGTGTAATATTTACAACTACTTATTCTATATAATATTATATGTATTTTATCCTTTTGTATTGTTTAGTTTAGTATTGTCTCAGATTTTTTCAGTAATAATAATAAAAGTAATTTTACTATTTATTGATAATATAATAAAAGCTTTTGTCTTATTACATTTATTTTAATTTACACGTACATAATACAATTGACGATTTTATCATGGTGCAGTGATCTCGACGAAACAACAACGTGGAGATATCAGATAAGTAACAAGCGAGATATTTAGTAAAAATTCATTTATATCTTAATTATACTTGCATCCATGTCAAGAACGTTTCACGGGTTATAAAAACTTGAGAAGTGAATGTAAAAATTGTAGTTCGTTATTAAAATGTGTGGCAATTGGAACCGTTGTCTTTAAAACAGATCCTATTCAAAAACGTGACGTATGTTTTAAACTTTATTTTACAAAATTCTCTTCAGCGTACATACGAGATACTTCAAGTATAAATCCTGTTGCTATGTGAAGGCATTCTATTTTAGTACTCCTAAATAACACATAATATTTTAAGATCATGGAATCTGGAAGAAATCACTATAAGATCCGATAAGATCGCCATTTGTTTAAGTTAGTAATTTTATTAAGTTTTATTGTATATTTGTTTTAGAACAATAAATAACGAAGAAATGAAATCTCATGGGAACAGCCTTATTCATTTTCTGTTTTATCTTCATCCTTCTAAAGTTGATTTAAATTTAATTAATAAAATATTTCAATAAAATATTCAATGGCCAGACTTACGCTTTCCTAGCAGAGATTAAAGCTTGAAGAGGTAAGGTGAGGAGGAGGAGAAAATAAATAATACATACATGGATCTTTATATATATATATTAGTAAAATGCTATAATAGTTAGTGTTTAACCTCTTCCATGGAGCAGATTAATGTACCGCTCATCATGAATTTCTTCATCGATGATGAATTAATTGTGCCACAAACATAACTTCAAATCTGATGATGTCTTATTAACAGTTTCGATGCATAAGAAATAGTTAGACTTCATGAAACATATTTTTAAATAACGTCACATAATAACTACAGGTACATATACAGGCCCCATGTAAATTGGTTGGTTTTGGCGTAGTAGGGATAATTTTGACGTCGTGTTCTTAGGGGACCTGAAAGTAGCATTTTACCATTTTTTAACTAGTTATTCGCTTCCGACATCGTCCGCATACGTCAAAAATAAACAGATCAAGTTTTTTCCCGCTCAGTTCCCGTTTCCATGGGATTGCCTACATCCGTACCAAATTTCATCCAAATTCGTTCTGTGGGTAAGGCGTGAAAAAGAGAGAAACAGACAGTGCTATTTTGCATTAAAAAAGAAGATATGGAAATTAAAGGTCCTGAAAAATGACTTGTGCGCATTTATCGTTGCTAACATGGTAAGCATAAGATGTATATTATCGTAGACAGGAAGGAAGACAAGTAAAAGCTTATAGATATTTTTTTTTGAATCAGATAATTTCGTGATGAACCTAAAACTCTTTCGTGAAAACCTGTCTTGCTTATGTCTTACTAACTTCCCGCCTCCGGCTGCGCGCGAGATCAAAGATCAAAGAAGAAAATGCACATGGAAATTAAATGTTTCACCGTGGTAAGAAATAGCCCGTCTCTTGCCTTCTCCATAAAATTATACCATAATAATCTCTCCATTGTGACGTGAATGTAAGAAATGAAACAGAAAATAGACACACTTTCGCATTAAGAATATTAGTAGGGATCTCGAGACGAGACGAGAGACATAGATAGCTAGGAATAGCCCGCGGATTCACATGCGTGGCTGCTATACTGAATTAGCATACGAGTTATCTAGACTGTATTTAGTCACTGAACCAATGTTGTTATGCTGACAATTTTGTAAGCTTTAAAAATGGAATAACAGTATAAAAGATTTTGGGAATCTTAGTGGTTCTTCTATGTTTAAACATTGTATTTTAATTAATATTACATACCGAAGTCGTTAATTGGGTTTGTTTTTTTTCTAATATATATAAATAGCAACAAATGCTACAAAATAAAAATAGAAAATTAAAAAAAAAAACAAATAAAAATGACATTTCATACTAAAGTCGTTAATTGGGCTTATTTTTTTTTCTAATATTAATAAACGGCTTTAAATGCTATAAAATGAAAAAAAAAACAAAAAAATAAATATTCACCAAATTGCACAGATCACTACACTTATATACAAAACACGACACTTTCCAAATTTTCTTTCACGGTCACCTACGCGATTATATATACATATAACGGCTATTGTGTTCCGGCCGCGCGTTACGGACAGACTGAACGCCGCCTTTATACAGTGTTCTATTCGCTCTCTTGCTCTGTCTCCATTCGTGCACGTCACGAGATACATTGGAATCTCGTGACGTGCTCGTGAACATATATTTGACACTCGCCATTCGTAGAATTCATTTCTGTTTTGTAAGAAGTCACTGACAAGGATCTAGACTAGACGAGAAGAGAAATTATAATTTTTAATTAAATTATTACCTGATAACCTTCTTTCTTGAAGTCGGTTGCAAAAAGGAGAGTCATACTCTCCAACACGATAACTAATGATGTTCTTATTTCACTCTAAAGTTTAGTAATAAGATAGCGTTATAGTCATAAGGGCCTAATAATAGGTGGTTAAAAATAGTAGTAAGATACATCGTTATTGGAAAAAACAGCTTATAAAAACAATAAAAAAATCACTCAACTATTACGATATGATTACAAAATCTTATCGTCAGTCAATGGAAACGCAATCACGAAAAGTATATCAAGTAAGGCGATACGCACACCATTATCAATTTCGTATTTACTATAAAATCGAAAGGAGAGCCTCGAGCGATACGATATCATTGTAAATTTACTTTCTCTGTTAATTTGGGTTCCGTACTGAAGAGGTACTTTCAAGAATCATTTCTTGTGTTAATCATTTATACCAAATAATATAGTGAAGTCCCGTGTCCCCTACTGGGGTATGGGGCAGATGGTATACATCTGTTTCACTGGTCGATTTTCTTTATGGACAAGTAGGTGATCAGCCTTCTGTGTCCTGCCAGACCGAGATATTTTTTTTATTGTCCCCCACCGGGAATCGAACCCAGGACCCCTCGGTTCTACGTTCACGCGTTTACCACTATACCAAGGAGGCGTCGCCGTACCAACTAATATAATAACTACCAAATTGTCCGTCTGTCTGTTTATCTGCTACGCTTTTAAGGTTAAAACACGAATTTGCATTAAAAAAGTTGAATATCCAGTGTCAATATACGCTTCTTATTAAGAAGGTACCAGAAGCCTCTGCCCGTGGTTCCGTCTGCTGAAACCGCCGAAAACAGCTACTAAAAAAATGGTATTCAATTATAATATAAATATGTTGACATAATGATGAAATGTACTGGGTGTGGTCATTAAGTACTTATAAAAACTGAATTGAAAAGTATTAAACGTAACTAGACAATAAGCATCTATAAAATTTCCCAAATCTCCGCATTGCTTTAACGTTATGTGTGAGGTCTTATCCCATCTTATTCCTTTTCCTTTGGAGGTATACATATTAAAAAGCATATAAGTAATAAGTTTCAGACGTTAAACAATTTGATGAAAAATCTAAAATATAGCGTCATCGGATTTTCACTGGGAAGCAAATATCTGTTATAAACAGTCAAATGCTGATGTAAGGATTATCTAACATCTTGTATTCCCGGGGATTTAAGTATTCTGGATCACCAGCCTGTAGCTTACACGTCTGGTTCTCTGTGATCTTTTCCGTGTAGGTGTAGATGCATCGAAATAACACCTGAAAAGAAAGTTAAGATTTATCTGCTGAAATATATTATATATTAAATACTTTTATGCATATTAAATAGGACATGTTTTTACAAAAATAACGTAAATAATGCTAGACTACAGTCTGCAATAGTATTTTATTCATTATTATTTGTTGAGATTAATTATTAGAAAAGATATGATGATTGTGCAGGAGTAGACAGACGTAATGAAGTTTTGGTGAGTTTAGCTAATTATTATTGTGCTGAGAAAGCTGCTGGAGATTTAAATAGCTGTAACTAATGTCAAACAATTAATGTTTTGTTTCACACAACATCCATGTCTCTCACTTTTCCTTCTGTTCTTGAATAGTATTTAAATATGTACTAAGCATTGAATGAAATCAAAACGGTACATTTTTCTTAGTTCTTGGCATACATTATTACGACTGTTTTTCGTATATTCACACATTTGCTATTCAGATCACCGTTTAAGAATCGTTAACCCAGAGCTGTCTAGATTTTTAAACTTCTGTATCGGTAATTAACATCGCGAAAGTAGGACGGACGATCGTGCCTTGCAATATTTTGATATTTTAAAATATAGATACTGTTATTAATATTCTGGTTTAAATTTGAATAATGGTGAAAGAATATTCATATGTTACCTATAAATATAAAAACCTGTATTATTATATATAAAATTCTTAATTTAATACACAATAACAGTGAAAATGCGAAAAATAACTGATATTTTATTTATTTAAAAAAAAACGTAAAAGGATTCAAATTTTAACGCTTGATAACTATTGAGGACTTCGTCGCATCCTTTGATTAATTATTTATTTACCTCATCACAAATAATGGGGATTGTCGATTGATTTTTATAACTTTGTCTATTCGTACCACATAAATTAAAACTATTTTAGTCTTGCCTTTATTACTGCAATAAAATTGAAGAGTTATTGGCGCAATAAATATAATCATCTTGAGTTTTATGAGCAATCGACGTTCACTTGCCTCAAGGATATCCTGACTCGATTTATAAAATACTGTATGTATAGCTGTTCGGTCCGGCTTCGCCCGTGGTATGTAAAAAGCCTATATAACTCCGTAAAGTTGTAACTTTCCAGTGGTCAAATAATTTTTGATATCGGTCCAGGAGTTATAGTGTGAAAATGTTACAAACATACGAAAATATATAAATTCCTCTTTGATTCGCCCGTGGTACCTATATAGCCAGCCTTCCTCAATAAATGGGCTATCTAACACTGAAATATTTTTCAAATCGGACCAGTAGTTCCTAAGATTAATGCGTTCAAACAAACAAACAAATAAACTCTTGTGCTTTATAATATTAGTATTGATGTGAAGTAAATTTCTGTATCATAATTTTGTCTACTCATTTTACACATTTTTTATTTTGTATAAAGAAAGTGTGCTTTTTCTATCAATTTTAGTTCAAGAGTGTTAGGACTGGTTCCAAGCTAGTCTTTGTGTCTAGTTTGCTGGATTATGTAGAGCCCACCTATCTTTTATCATAGATTAAGTAAGTACCTAGTAAAAAGCAATGGTGGCTCAGTGGTGAGAACCTCGGACTTAAAAATCGATAAGTCGGGGTTCGAGACCGGGCGAGCGTGCAGGAGGAGGAGGCCTGTGTTCCAGTAGTGGGAACATATATGGGCTGATGACGATAAGTAAGTACCTCAAAGTTAATAAGTGGTAACACATTTTATTATGTTCCCTTAACACATTAACAAACATGAGTTTTAGAAATAAAAGAAATAAAAGTAGTTTATTTTTTTTTTTCAATTTTACATAATATGGAGTAATACCCACCTAGCAAGTTTAGAAGAAAATCTGTGTCAGAAGGATTATTATAACCCCATTATATTCATTAAGATTCATTATAAACAACAATAACAACATATTCGTAGGTTAAGTCTTGAAACCATTTCAAAAAGTCAAGGCGACATAAAACAGCAGTTTAAAACGAAAGTATATTTAGTTTGCCGGATTTCATCAGTCACAGGTCATGGATGCTTATGTTGTATGGTTTACAAGCGAAGGATTTTTGTTTTTTACATAAAGTGTTTTAATTTAGGCAGCTTTATAATTTATATTGATATGTATTTATTTATGTGTGTAATTCCATAAAACCTTTTTTTGTTTAATTGACATTCTCAAAGTCGAACGAGTTCTCCATTCGAGTGTACTTTTTTTTATTAATTTACTCAATAACTACGTGAAGGTACCAAACCAAATTCTAAAATGGGACGAATTGACAACTTCCTATCAAACACTGAAAGAAACATGTATATTGATTGAAAACATTCACAGTAAACAAAAAACATATCGAACTCGAATCGAAAATATCATTTGAATTTAATTACGTCGATGTTAATATTTATAACTAGCTTTTGCCAGCGGCTTCGCATGCGTTAAATTCGGTGTAGTTTAATAGATGTTATTATATACATGTATAAACCTTTCTATTCAAATACTTTATCTATTTAAAAATAACCGCATCAAAATCCGATGCGTAGTTTTTAAAATTAAAGCATACATAGGGTATGTATGCTTAAATTTTAAAAACCCAGACAGAGAAAGCGACTATGTAGTGAAAAGACATAAGGAACAAGGAAAGGATTGATATAGCTATACTGTGTTGTTGAAATAAATAAATTATCGTATAAAATGGGATTCCCCTGTAAAAAGTGGAAATTAAATAAAATACTTATGGCCGGTTAAGGTGAATATTAAGTATTATGATATTTAAGGTAACCTTATATTATTATGGAGTTTTGAAACATTGCTAGCACCTTATATTCCTTCGTAGTCGTAGTGGATACGATGCATGCATCTTTTGTATATTCTTTGTATATGTGGGCACAAATAACATCACTACATTGTATAAAACAAAGTCTCTTTACGCCGTCTTTATGTCTGTATGTTTAGATCTTAAAAATTACGCAATATCTTATGATGAGGTTTTTTAATAGATAGAGTAATTCAAGGTCTCTATGTATAATAACATAGAAGAGGGGGGGAGGGGGGTTTAGTCCGAATTTAACGCATACGAAGCCACGAGCAAAAACTAGTAATACTATAACGGGCATGTTTTTTTCTTAATGTGACAGTAATAACGAGTTAATAGTTTATTGATATGTTTTTTTTGTGTTTGTTTTTCTTTTCCAGGTCTTATTTCTGTATCTGAATAACTGACGTGGGTAATATATTCTCTATTTAGTTGGTCGCATAATCTAGCCGCATTTGTATTTAGCTACAAATGCGACTAGATTTCTTTCAATAACAGACTGAATACATTTTTTTACTGCACTCGTTACCAAAAAATCTATACTAATATTTCAAAGCTGTAGAGTTTGTTTTTTTATTAGAACGCACTAATCTCAGGAACTACTGGTCCGCTTTGAAAAAAATTATTTCAGTGTTAGATAGCCCATTTATTAAGGAGAGCTATAGGCTATATATGTACCACGGGCGAAGCCGGGGCGAACCGCGAGTAATACATGTTTCACTATAATTCTTTTAAAATGTACTTAGATAAAATACCGTAGCTTATTAGGAAAACCGTGTCGATTAGAAAATCGTTTGTAGAACCAGTTGCAGTAGGTGGGTTGGGCCGTTGAAATTCCAATCGTGATATATATTTACTGTCTACTATGTACCTACTGACTGTGTATAATAAAAAAGTAACATGTATGTTTCAATATCATACAACATATCATGGTTATAGTCTATATTTTAGCATTATCAACTCGTTTAATCCCTTTGATTCAGACTGATGTAAGCCAGTCATGTAGGTAAAGAAAATTTAGTGTGGTAGTGTGCAAATATGGTTAAATTTATATTTAATTGTAGGTAGAGTTTTTCTTATTATTTTAATATTATTAAATAATATCAAGATCACAAATCTACTGTCAACAATTCGGAATTAAGTTATTAACTATGAAACAATTATTTTCATTAGGTACCTAAGTCTATATTAAAATTGTAGACTAGCTATTCCCTGGCTTCGCCCAATGTACATAATATAGTGCCTATGTCACTAAGTGACATTGCAGCTTTCTAATTGTGAAAGAATTTTTTGAAATCGATACTTTTGTTTTTCCGTAAAAACGTTAAAAAGATACAAAAATATCCTTTTTATAATATTACTAGCGGTTCGCCCCGGCTTTGCCCGTGGTACATATATAGTTTATAGCCTTCCTCAATAATTTATGGCTATCTAATACTGAAAGAATTTTTCAAATCGGATCGTATCGGAGTAGTTCCTGGGATTAGTGCGTCTAAACAATTAAACAAGCTCATCAGCTTTACAGTATTAGTACAGATTATAGATATAATTTAATAAATTCATCGTTTAATGTATTATTTTACGTGTGTAATACGTTTGAAATGAGTTTCAACAGTCCATAAAATTATCATCAAAAGTTGTTTGCAGTTAGTTAACACCTCTGTTACATAATAGAGGAACTGCATCATTAGCACGAGAGCGCGAAATTTTGCACGTGTCATCCTAACTACATAATTTTTAGAGTTAGTTAAATAGCTGCAGAATAGGAAAGAATATTTTTAGGACACAATTTTCTTTATTAGAAAATCTTAGATACCGTTATTAGGTATTTTCAGAAACAATATTGAGGTATAGTATCTTTCAAGGGATTTTTGGATGTATCATCATCATCATCAGCCCTTATATGTTCCCACTGCTGGGACACAGGCCTCCTATGAGGGTTTGGATGTATAATGCTTAAAAATATATGTTATTGTTTGTGCGACCATAAAGCTTGATTACATTTGATATTATGGAAAGAATATTCGCACAGTTATCGTACCGTGAGATAGTAAGTGTCGACTTATCCATTGTTTTAATATATTCCTGTGAGACTTCTGAGAACATTCAAATGATATTCTCAAAGTTGTATGTATGTTACTCGTTATTTTATACTATTTTTTGATAAAAATTGTAGAGTGGTGATAAAACACAAAGAAGATTCTAAACGCAGGATTATTAAAAAATACCCAATAATAGTGAATTACATTTCTTAATTCGCTTAAAAAAACTAGTCAAAGTGATATTTCTGAAAATTCTACCAGCTCAGTGCATATGACACCAAAATTCCCACCTAAAAATAATCTTCCTTTTTCAAAGAATCGCTTCAAAAACAGTATCTGGCAACCCTAAGCCTAAACCAATACGCTTAGAAAACGGTCAGTGTTATAGCAAACTTTAGGTGTGGTATTGCCATAAAAGTTAATTAATACGTCAATGGACTAAGAGGTAAATATTGAAGATATGATCGGCAAACAGTTGTGGAGAATCGATAAAACGCAATAACGCTTATGTATGGACAATAAAATATTAAGTATCTTGGATGGAGTTGATTGTCTCGTGAAGAATTAAATAAAGATGTATAGAGTTGAGTCAAATACATCATATTTGTGATCGAGCAATTTAATCCTTACTTCTTTATAAATATTAGGTATTAATGCGAAAGTGTATGTCGTTGTTTATGATATTACAATGATTTCGGACATCGTTAAAAGTGATACAGGCTACTTTTTAGGGGATTTTCTTTACCTAGTACGTATTAGTACGTGGGCAAAGGGGTATTCGGGTAAAGCCTATGCTGAGGGTACATCAATGAAATTGTAACTTTATGGTATAAAAAATAAAGTGGGAATTTGAAGATTGAGTGGGTCTATAATATATTTGTGCTTAAAATTACCAATTCAAAAGTACAAATTTCCTTTTGAAAATGTATTTTCACAGATTCACCTTATTCCTAACTGGCTAGAGTATTTAAATAAAAAATATAGACTACCTTACGTTCCAATGTGATAAGAATTCATATTAATAAAATAATAATATTATTGTCTATTACATATTCTAGGTGGACTTTTCACATAAGCGAATTTTGAAATCATCTCGCTAATCTTTTTTATACTAGACTGTAAGAATGATGTTAAGAGGGATGGAACCCAAGATTAGGTTGTAGAGTAGAAACTTTATTAGCTATGTAGACAACAAACATACGTAATAAAACAAAAATATATAATTATTATTAATTTACTTACATGTGTATATATTTATATTAATCAGAAACTTGTTAATAATATAATTTCGGTTTAATATGAGTGTTCACATACAAAAAAAATAGATGCACATGTTAATAACAATTTAATGTCGTATATGCTTTATAATGTGGATATAATCTTTTACTATTAATTACATTTTATTGCAACATAAAAAAAATATCAAGTCTGGGCATATACATTATATATATATATTCTTTAAAAAAAAACTTATTCGAACGATAGGCAGGCAGGTTGACATTTCACCATAATATTTTTTTTTAAACAAATTCAATATGTCATTAAACATATATTCATAATTTGAAATAAAAATATCTTATTCTAAATTCAACATTTCAAAAAGCGTTCTATCGTTCGATCATACGCAGGCGCAGAGGCCCGTCCGGCGCGTACATGAATGTCACCGCGTATTCAAGTGGCTCGTGGTGGTATTCTAATCTGTAGCGGCGTAATAACTGAAAAATAAATGCTTTCTTGAGTAAATTTCTAAAGAAGTATCTATTTTTGTACGCTTATCGACATATTACTAAAAACTTCTGGAACAGTACATAAATATTAAAAACCCCCAAAATAGCCCGTACTACATAACACTATAGACTCTACTATAGGCCATAGCCTAAATATAATACATAGATGTATCCTATCTATCCCATAGTGAATATCATTGATCATTAACCGATCTAGGGTGATCATCTTATCAGACAATATTAAAACATTATAATTAACTATAAGCATTAACCTTAGCCAACAGCACTTGTATCTCCAAATCAGCAAACCGCCTGCCCAGGCATATCCTTGCCCCAAAACCATAGGGCAAAGAGGCAAATGAGTGCAAACGGCCATTTCCCTCCAGCCACCTCTCTGGCCTGAACTCTTCAGGATTTGAGACGAATTGCTCCATATTACCGGTCACGATGGTCGGGAATACGACTTGGACCTGGGTATAATAAACATCTTTAATCGTGTGTAAAGTTTTCTTAGGTAATTTATATTCGAAAGAAATGTGATTTGAAGTATTGTAAGAAATAAACTCTAAAACAACTGGTCTGATACTCATACTTAGAAACTGGAAATTTCTAAAAGTTATGTTATCTCTGAGGCTAAATTTTATTTAAGTCATTATAACTTCTTAACCCTTAATAAATACTGTGTTAAGTTGTGCCCACCTCCACTCCTATAAGTATTTTGTATATTTTATTATAACCTTCCTACTTCCTTCCTTTTTACTTAGTACTTAGTACTTTTTACAAGTAGTTCCTGAGATAACCAACAACTTGTGAACGAACATACTCTTCAGCGTCATGTTACTACAAAAAAAGCTACAAAAATTCTTACGCCTTTCGGTATGTGATAGCCACAAATGACATCATCTTCTTGCAACGTTCTTCCATTGCCGATAACTGTTGAATACATCCTAAAAAAAGGTAAGGAATACAATATTTATTATTATGATAATGTTAAGGAATACCAGAAAAATTTAGCTTTAAGGACATTTGCCTATAGCCTATATACAAGAGTTATATTGATCTGCTATTTAAGAAAAATTTTCCGCTGAACTTAGCTTCCCTTACATATTTTGAAGAGAAAATATTGGATTATTTATTTTGGGGCTTATTTAAGAAACTATTTACGGATATTGAAAATTATTCCACTACTAGAAAAATAGGTTTTTCTTGAGCTGTATAGACTAAAATAATCGTCAAATATTTTCGTTCAATTTTATTTCGGTTTAATACATACCTAAAAACTTCTCTTACGAACGCCTTAGTGTAATGCAATTTGTCAAGGTCAGAGTAGGTGAGAGGTTTAGTAGGATCGGGCAAAACTCTTCTGATCTCTTCCGCCATCTTCTCTTGTTGCTTCAATCTTGTGGCCGCTTGGTAGAGGATCGAACACACTGCCATTGAGATCTATAAAACAGATGCGTAGTTGTTTTTAATTTCTTCTATTTGTTTAAGAGAACAAATAATTGTTTTATATTGTATTATATTTTGAGGAGAATCTAATAGTATAATAATTATAGAACATTACGCTTCGTGTTTCGCATTTATAAAATTATTATACATTTTCGTAAATACCTATTTGAATTACTGAAACCCATATTTTAAGCCTCAACTATTAATTATATATAGCTATGTCTAAAGAAGCCCTACAGCATTACGATATGATCGGAATAAATTGAGAAATAAGATTTAAACCCAACGCTTAAATACAAAAATATTCTCACCGTATCAATGCCGACGAGTATCAGGTCAAGGGCCATGATGGTAGCTATCTTGGGGTCTCCTTCGCTCTTCAGAACCCGTTCGAGTAGAGACAAGTCATTCTCTGACGTCACTTTCTTGGTTTTCAAACGCTCTAGCGCCTCGTTAATATAATGTGAGCACAGCCTGAAAAATATAAAAAAATAAGAATATACATTTCATTAATATTAAATCTTAAGTACAAAAAAACCTTTGTGGTTTTTTTGAAGAGGTAAGTGCTACACCAGCTTCTAAAATGGAACTAAATGACAACAAGTTCCTATCAAACTTAAAAAGAATCACGTGTCGGCTTAAAACTCTCGGAGTTATCGAGTAACAAAAACAGTCGATTTGAGAACCTTCTTATTTTTTGAGAACTTACGTTAAACATAAAATAGTAGGAATGGTTGGAATGTTGTTAGATTTACAATCATGTGGTGTAATTCTTTTTGTGTTTGAAAGGTAAATATTGTCATCTGGTTTCATTTTAGAATCTGAACACCAGGAAATTTGGTGACTTTTTTTGAAGATATAATTTAAAGCACGCCTAAAGCCCGAATCTAATTCTTTTTTCTACGAAAAGTCATAGATACTCACTCAACAAAGAAGTTCATATTATTCACGTATTTCGTCCACAGCGGAGTGGGTATGTATCTCCAATAGGGTGCCTTCAATTCCAGCACGGCTACATTCCGTAGCGCGTATTTAGCTGCGTCTATGATGCGTTGGGGTTCAGAGTTGTTGCTTAGGTCACGGCGCAGGCAACCTAGCCGCACGTCTAGAGCTACACGGCCAATACCTTAAAATAATAACACATTGTTAATAAATGAGTACAATATTAATTGATGTAATGTTTTTTATTTTGTTTGTGTTCCGGGATAGGATTATCCTAGCTATGGCCCTTACACGAGTCTCTAATTTTCTTTGTACCAAAATTGAATCAGTGGTTTAGGCATAAAGGAGAGCAAACGGACAGACAGAGTTACTATTGCGTTTAAAATATTAAGAAGTAATAGTATACATAAGTATGTATCTAAAGTGCAATTTTCTCTTTATAGTGATTTTGTTGCTTGTACTCCAAATTATATTTTAGTGGATTTATGCAAGTTCCACACGTATATGAACATGAATTTCATCCTTATATATATCGGGTATAAACTCACATTCAAGAGACCACTTGTGTATATCATTATCGAATTCCTTCGGCAGGTCGCCGTTTTCATCCCTTGCGTCTTCCATGTACTTGATAAAGTCCTCTGTAACCATCTCGATGGGTGCCACGTATTTCTTCACGGTCTGAGGCTGTAGGATCGGCCTTTGTACTTTGGAACGGAAGGTTCTCCATTGCTCACCGTGACTGCAAACAATTTACTTTGATTACACTCCAGGCTTGGTCCAAGATGGTCTAATTAACTACGAAGTATGACATCCGCGCATTTAATTGTAACATCTTTATCCAAGCCTGTCGTATAATTACAATAGAACTTTACTTCAGGCGTATAACTGTACAATTGTTTATTTGTAATTTGTTGTTTTACATTTATTAATATTAACGAGTAGTTTAGTAGTATAGTAGGAAGCGCAAGAATAAAAATGGCTGGATACAGTCGCATGGTAAACCGGCAAAGGACTGCTCAAATGTACATGAGTTCATGAATATCGCAAACGCTATTAAAATCCTAGGCTCTTCAAATATATAGATGTTATGATACTTGGCAAAGGAATTTCCCATGCAAATGAGATGTTTCACCGCGGTAAAAAATAGCCTATGACACTCAATAGTTTCCTGTCGCTAAACACAAATCTCAACATAAAGTTGCTCCATTGTAAAAAGACAAACAAACAAATAATCAAATCCAGTTTCACATTAATAATATCATACATTACATATATAGCAAGGAGATGTACGATTAAAGCATTGTCTCTTGGGCAACAAGTTCTAGCTACGTTTTAATTCAATCCATTTCATTCAAATTTAATTTGAACAAAAATGAGCAATAAAAACGCAATAACTTTGGCCCTCGACAAACATTTGTCAACTCTACGGTCTAAGGTTAAAGTTTTGTAATAATTTATTGTTTCCCTTGAGATGTGCACATTTAACAATTAAAATGTTTATCTTAGCTTGACGTAAGCTGGGTGAGCTTGGCTTATGATGTACAGTTTAAAGTTCTTAGGTAGCACTTATAGAGAGGATAACTTACTAGCTGTAACTTGCGACGTCACTCCCTATGTCCTAATTTTACTATAATTTATACATTACATATTCACCAACACTTCAAAATTTCACACAGATAAGCTGTTTTCGCGTGAAGGAACAAATATCCATCCATCTATCCATCCATACTTCCAAAATTTCGGGTTTATAGTAATATTTATATAGGTGGTGTATATCTGATAGCTAAATGATGTAATGATGAAATCCATTTATTAATTGTTCGATTCAAGTTCGAATGTTGTGTAAAATTGAAGTGTTTTGATAAATAAAACATTTCATCATGAAATTCAATACGAAATATTACATTTCAAACATACCTCACTATTATAATAATCCAGAATTGATATCCATATAATTTATATTCAATATTTATAATTGAATAAATCCTTGTTTTATATGATTTCCCGGTAAAGTAATAATAAAAGTATTTCAATTACATATTGGATTTCCAAACAAAAATGTATGAATACATTTATTCTATAAGCAAATAAATAAAATTCATATCAGATAACTCTCGACTGAAAATCATTAATGACTACAAACATACTAGTCGTTATACGTATATGTCCCCAAAAGCAGATAAAAATGAAGATATCTAATCTAGCAAAACAAAAACAATACGCAGGACATAGATAATACAAATCACAAGACCTAATTATATATAGCGTACGATCTACAAGCACGTGTCGCTTTCATAATCAGGTTACATGAATAATTCATATCAAACCTTCATTAATCCATCCTAAAGCAACTCAATGAATAACAATTATATCCTCGCAGTTCCTAAATATACTACACTCATTGATAAATACGTTGCAGCGAATTGGGTCACTGAACTCGCAAAAGTTGAACGATCTAAGTTAGTTGTTTATAAATCCTATCCTACTAATACTTATTATAAATGCGAAAATTTGTGAGGATGAATATATGTGTATGTGTATGTTAGTTACTCTTTCACGCAAAAACTACTTAACCGATTGCAATGAAATTTGGTACGTAGATAGCTGAACAACTGGAATAACACACAGACAACTTTTTATCCCGATATACCTTCGGGATACGGACTTGCGCGGGTGAAACCGCGGGGCGCAGCTAGCAATTTGTATTGCAGAGTCATTGCTTATTACATGCAAATTAAATATATAAATGATCAAATCACTTAATTATACAGTTATAAAGCACTATAACATTCATATCGACCTACATTTATGTTTCCAAACTCGTTTATAACTTTTTTAAAATACGCTTCTTTCCAAGTAGTTATGAAGAAATCGCATACAGAATGAAAATTATACAGCTAGCCTTCTGATTGGCTGTTTGTTTGTCGTGCTTCTCATGATCGTGAGACAATGCGGTAAGTAAGGAAAATTGTAGCATGACATACACATAGACAAGTGACTGGTTAGACGTAACATTTAAAAATAGTTGTTACCAGTAGCACTATTAACGAATCGCAAATGTTTGTATCTTACCATCTTCTTGACCTTGCCCTTTTGGGTAAAATACCGTCAATATTTGGGCGGTGACTTTAGTTTGGGGAGTATAGGGGGTTATATGTGAACTAAAAAAGTTCCCCCAATGTATGTTTGGTATTAAAACTTATTTTAATAGTGACGAAATAGTTATCTAATGTGGGTCTAGGTACGGTCTGGTCTAACTGTTTAACATTATTTAAAAACATGAAATATTTTTTTTTTATTGCAATCTCAATCAACCAATCAAATCAAATTCTATTTTAAGAACAACAAACTGCAATTACGTTTTCAATGAAAACTCATTCATAATTACTCTTTATTAACTTTTACACTACGAGTTTCGAAACCGGACGGTGTCCATGAATCAACGCCTTTACCGGTTCTCTCGCTCATATTTACTTTAGTATATTTAACATTCTTTATCAAGTAAAGACGGAGCATCTTCAGGGTCGACTTGTAAAAATCATAGTATTTGTAGTTCAGCAATAGCAAAGAATACGTAATCATAGACCATACCAATAGCAAGTTCTTGATTTTCGTCATTATTTACCTATGGCATACCCATAGGCATAGCTATAGCATAACTAGAGGCTTTTGGTTTTGTCAACTTCCTCAGTTGTAATGTGAAAACTGTCGAAGCATAACATTTTCACTGCAGGACCTACGTGATCCTATGTGCTATATATTATACCTATAATATACATGCACAACGGGGCAGCCGGGAAAGACCACTATTATAATAAATAGATAAAATACAGTACCTAACACTATTCATGTCACATTAACATATATTACTAGGATAGTGGCCATCTCAAATAGTTGTGCACATTGAACACCTACTTATCGTAATGACCATGAATTCTTAAGTAGATAGTTACAAAACTTTTAGTTGAACTCCATTAAAGCCGCTAAATCTAATGAATGAACAAGGGACGAGAGTTTGCGATAAGCACTTTCTTCCTAGTCCTAATATGAAAGGAAACGTCACTTGAAAATATTTTCAACCACTTGCGCTCAACTACCGTAAATAAACTACTAAGATAATAACATAAAACCATAATCACACCTCACACTATCACACTAACATTATAAATAAGAAAGTTCGTTTGTTTGGTTTGTCCGTTAATCACGCTAAAACTACTGAATGGATATTGATGAAATTTGGTATACAGACGGGGTAAGAGTCGACTTGGGCGATAGGATACTTTTTATTCCGAAATGCTTCCTTGGGATAAAACAGGAATCTTGATATTCGGACGGAGCCAGGACGAGCGTCTATTAATATATAATTTTTACCGTATCCCTTACAAATTTAGTGACAAAGAAGTCCTCTAATGATGGTGGTGGTCCTAAAGCTATTCGATGTCATTTACCTTTACTAACCTCGCTTTCGCTGCGCCCCACTTCCCAAGTAGAACACATCTGACTGGTTCACACCTTGCACGGTATGTTTATAAATAATTGTGGTGCTACCGTATGCGACTAACTTCTCTATTCTATTCGATGAAAACAATAAAATAATAATAATAGGAATAATGAAGCATTCTGATAGTGTAATGTTTTAAATTCAAATTCCGTTTTTTTATCGATTATATACGTTCAAAAATCTAATATTTGCTTTATGATACAGAATGTGCCTTTTATTTATACACTTATACCCACATATAGACAGACAGACAGAGTTATTTACGTATATTTATAATATTAGTAGTTAGGCTGAGGAGGACTCACGACCAACGTCTCGTAAATATTTTGTAGTATTTGCCTAAACCTACTCCACATTTCACGATTCATTAAAATATGCCAATTTTTACACGTAGTTAGGTTCATATTTTAAATATATATGCAGCTATAAGGTAAGTACGGTCAATGGCGATGTATCTCGATATGTATGAGAACAAACAGTCAATCGTTTATTTACATACAACGTTGACAAAACCGATGGATGTGCTAATTTGCTTAGCTATTTTTGACAGATATAGGATCTTCTATAATGCAAACTATATTCAAACATAAATTAATTTCTTAAAAAATATAACGATGAAAAATTCACGTAACGAGTGATAGAGCGGGCAACTGAGCTGGTGTTTCTCCTGATGGACGGTGGTAAGCGATCACTACCGTCGACGAATTTTCCTTTACTGAACAAGTTTTTTCGCAGTTAACCGAGATATGTCCAAATAACCGAAGAAGAACATGCCAACATCGTGCCTTACTCAATTTTTCAGAATTCCTAAGATTTTATTATGATAAAGTACCCGCAATAGATGGAAAGAATTGATATATTTAAGACATTATGAGTATACAATAACACATCCTTATGCGATAACATTACGCATATTCTAGTTTCCAAGTGCATTATGTCAGGAGCGCTGACGCAATGACCAAGTGCTAAACAAACATTCAATACCAACCCGCTAAGTGTCATTGTCGTTTAGTTTAGTACATTTATACAGTTTCAGTGATAACCATTTGGGGAAACAATGAGACAGCACGTATTGATGGTCGTGGATATTTATCGCTAATTTAGGGGTATTAAGGTTGCAGCTATATCGCATTTTTCGTCGGGTTGTTGTGAGATTTAAATTTTTTTTATTAAAATGTTTATATGGATTTACGTATGCTTAAAGCGCTCGTGCGCTAAACGCTGGTGCTCTGGATCATGTCGACCTCTCAAACTAAAATGCCTGGATCGCGGAGTTCGATAAAACTGCAACCGCAAACCTACGCAGAGTCCAACAACAGAAATAGAAAGAAAATCGAAGAAACTGAATGGTCTATGTCTAACAGTTCATTCAATTTTGTTGACAACATCTTTATTCTTAAGAACAACCCGCAAATCCAATTACCTTTATATTTACATATTAAATCGAAATCTTGAATGTTGACACGATCAGCAAGCTAAGTTTCAACATTAGCAATTAGAGACAACGACCTTCTATCACTCGCTAGTGTACAATTCACTAACCACACTACTCCAATTACAAGACCTAAAATGTTCCGATTAGACACATTCCAAACAAACAGTATAATAAATTTTTGCGTAAACACATTGCCTAGGTCTAAGTTACGCCCTATGAGACCAATATACGTGACATGGCATAAATTTATATAAATAAGCAAACAATTGCAAGGTGAAGAATAATTATTGAATCATGTGAGTCAATAGATGCTGAAGTATTTTATAAATAGGCATAAACAGCGATTGGTATTCCCGTATTGGGCGAGTTAGCATTAGCAGACACGAAAAAGGAATGTAAATGGTCAGGATTATTTCATAGAACTACACTTTTATCGACAGTATCAATCGTATGTAGCGTCTTCAAAAACGATGGCAGATTTGTAAATAGCTTTAGTCTAGATGACTTTTTTGCGACAGTTATTTATAATTGTATGGAATTCAATTTTGAATATTAAATCAAAAATGTAAAACCGTATGAGGTGGACATTCAAGGTCGATAGAGATGATTGGTACAAATGTTAGAAACATAAATGATAGGTAATCCCTACATAATATAAAACAAAGTCGCTTTCTTTGTTCCTCTGTCCATATGTATGCTTAAATCTTTAAAACAACACAACAGATTTTGATAGGTTTTTTTTAAGTACATAGTGATTCAAGAGGAGGAGGAGGAGGAGGTTAATAACATCTATTAAACTACTCCGAATTTAAAGCGAAGCCGCGGCCACAAACTAATATCTAATAGGTCTCCATCCCACGTGAAATTAATAGGCACTTTTACCAAGAATTTATGTATTAATTAAGGCGTCGTAAGAGTTTGTTTTTTTTTTATAATTCAAAGTTATATTTTGCTGTCGCAAATCTTGCAGCACTTGATGATTAAATCGTGTTAGTTTCGGTCGTCTTTTTCGAGACTGTGAGAAACTTAATAATTAATTTTTGTTGCGTATTTAATTAACGCGAAAAAGGTACGACTTTAATTTTGAAACAACAAATGCTAAAAGCAAAATATATGACTATAATTACGATTGTTTTCTACGTATGCATCATGCTGTGTATTTCAGGGATTTATCAAAATTAATATACCGGTGGATTTGATTGTTGGGTGCGGTAAAATCACTGGGCATACTATTCTAATCTTAAAAACGTTGCGTGAGAAACATTCTTTGACAATTCAAGGCTATTGGTAGTTAATCATTCTCAAAGATGCTTGAGCAACATCTTTGACCTTAAGTTTTCATATTGCAATGAAATTACTTCTTTAGGTACTAATTTTATAAAAAAGTAAGGTTTGTGAATTTGTGAGTTCGTGACGTTGTAGGGGGTAACCTCTAGATCTACTGAACTGATTTTAATTATTATTTAACCAATAGAAAGCCACGTTATCTATGAGTATCTAATGCTGTATATGATTGTTTATTTCGGATTTACCCGGGTTGCGCCATGACGTGCGGCTAGCAGGTACTTTAGTTTTTTTTAAATATTTTACATAAATTTAATGATTCGATTAAGACTTAAATATAGGAATGAACCTAATATATTATTCCATACTATGTTGACTTAAATTTATAAATCTACGTGATAGTTGATATAAAAGTGTTGCGTGTGTGAAATTTACATTCAAATTGTTAAAAAGGAAATAAAAAAATTAGCCTCACGATATATTTCGCAATTAACATATTTTAATTCGAGTTTTTTAACGCGAATACGGTCCGGTGAAAGTCGCCGCGAAAGTCAAGGCTAGTTTTGACAACATCAATGATATTTGAGATACACAAAATTTTATAAGATGTGAGAAAGTTTTAAGTATAAATAATGAGAAAGTTGATTTATATTATAACAGACTTTATTTGGGAACAAATTGTAAATCAATTTGTTTTTTTTAAATATTAAGAAAATAAAAAAATGCTCGTAATGCGTTCAGAAACTCAAGATGATTTCAAGATTAAAAGTGATAGTTATAATAAATATAAAATGTAACTTACACCCCCACAACTCCAGGTAAATCTCCAAAGAAATCCTTTCTTACTTCCGACTTATATTTCACAAGACACGGCATAGCTGGCCTGAAGGGGGTGGGCCCCTCTCTTCGGTACATCCTCTCAATTTCATCAGCATCGTACACGAACAGCAGATCTGGCCTCCCAATCAAGCCGCCAAGGCGCACAATCCTACCATATCTCTCGAGAAACAGTTTGGTCACTTTAGCGAATTCTGATATATCGAACTGGCCGATTACAGGGACCATTCGCCACGTATTTCCAAGGAGGGGAATGGGCTTGGGACCAGGGACTTCGGAATAGGGTTTAGCGTTGGCAAACACTTCATCGGTCAGAGAGGCGGTGGGTGCTATTTGGGATCGCTGGCGTTTTGAAAAGGGGCATCCTGTCGTCGCTTGACGGGCGTGTGCTATGGAGAAAGGGCGCGCGTACGCGGTAAACTTTTTTAAGGAACGCCCCATAACGATGACGACCGGTGTGCGGTCTGTGAACGACTGGCGCGAGATTAACACAGCGGCAGATTTGCCGTTAGGTGGCGAGGCATTGCAGTCACGGACATGGGTGCGTTGAGCGTTCTCGTTTTTTAACTTTCTATAGCGTCGAGTTCACCATGCTGTTACTGTATTTTTACGCGGTGTAAATAAGGTAGTTCGTTGCGTCTTTGTTGTTTTATTTTCGGTTTCAATAACCACAATTTAGTAATTGTACGATAAATTGAACGGCAGATGGTTTATTCACTTATTGTTGTACAGTAGAGCGAAGTAAATAATAAATAAAATATGTAAATATACAAGGGTTTTTTTATGTCATAGCGGGCAACTGAGCCGGTGGTTCGCCTGCGGGTAAATGATCACCACTGCCCATGAACATTCGCAAAGGCTCAGACCTCTGAGAATGCGATGCCCGCTTTTAAGGGATAAGGGATAACAAAAGGATGATGATGACTGGAAAGAAGGAATGGACTGGGAAGGGCTAGGAGAAGGAAATAGGCCTCCGACTCCCCCACTCACCGTACGAAACACAATAGCAAGCTATTATTTCACGCCGGTTTTCTGAGGGGGTGTGGTAGGTACTTCCCCGGTGCGAGCTGGCCCAATTCGTGCTGAAGCATGCTCGACTCCCACAATAGAATGAGTTTCTCATTTTGTACTTCTTTTCAAATTCACGAATGTTACATTCATATACAATTTTAGTTCGATAGCATTTAAATGTTTATAAATGCTTACAAGCACTTGAACTTTTTAAAGAATGTATTATTTTTCAATTGTTAATATTTTGAGGAAATAGAAAATGAATAAGAGGAAAAAATATGTTTGTTTTGCGCATATAACTATTGTATTCAATGCAATAACCAAATTGCATATTAATTTTACTCCAAAGCACCTTATACAACCTTACACTAACCTATATATTGATAATTTATAGTTAACATCTCTTTTTCTTCTTCAATTTATTGTGGATGATGAGCATGCTTTAGAACGAATTGCGCCAGCTCGCACCGGGGAGATACCACAATCCCGTCTAGTTTAGTGGTGATAACTATTTCGATACGTCAAATTTTAACTTACAATAACGTATCAAATGTTAGTATAAAATGTATAATTACATAAATAAGCAAAAAAAACCGTAATTGAATGAGTATTCACTACCTAGTCTTGCCATAAATATTGTAATAAAGAAAAAAGAAAATTGTTAACTGCAAATAACATTTATTACTTT
>NC_052128.1:2892263-2898226 GCF_012273895.1 Zerene cesonia | reverse complement strand
ATACATAGTATAATATTAATGAGATTTTTTTTTATAACAGAAAAAATCGATCAAGCGGCGGTATTCGAACCTACGATAGTCGCCGAACCGTGGCCCGACCTCTCGGCCACCCGTGATTCCGTCTCAGCAATCGATTTTCTTCTACTACATTGAAGGAATTGTTTAAAAATAGCTTTACAGGCAAATTGTGGCCGCCGTTATCTTCGATTTCATCAAATATAGTTAAGAATCGCAGCAAGCATTCAATTTGAAAGACAGCTCGCCTTTAAATACATCACATCTTAATCGACGCATCTGTTTCAGAGCTATGATGCCATAGCCAGATAACATTTTTTGCGTCGGGAGTTAAACAAAAACTTTAAACACATCTAATGCATTTGCACTATAAATATTTTCTTTGAAAACAAAGTTTACATTTAACTGTATAACTGTTTATTTTGGGGTACATTCATACAAAAAAATCATAAATACAACACAACCCACATTTAAAAAGATACTATTAACTATGTTTACTAATTTAAAAGAGTTCCGGCTTTAAATTATTAGGATTTATTGGGTTGTTTTCGTCATACATCCAAAGTATTTCTAAAACTTTCATTGACACCTTAGCCGCTTCTAAAGAGTCCATTTGACTTAATTTTTCCATCACAGCTTTGCCTATTTTACTATTTTTACTAGTCTCTAAACCAAATACATCATTTTGCACACCCTTAAACACTGATAAAAGATTTTCAGCTATACCCATACAAGTGAGTTTTGAAGAATTTGCAAAACTGTCTTCTGAATGGTCACTAGCCCAATCTTGGTTATGATCCTCGATGTCTGGTGTATTCTAAAATCAAATTATACTAAATAAATAACTTGGTTTTATTGGCTATGTACCTATAGTATGCAAGCTTATATTACTCATTATTCCGTTAAGGAACTACTTATAATGAAAATGGCAACAATTATTTGAAGGAATTTTAATGGAATTCCTCATAAAGAATATGAAACTTAATATGAAAAATATTCTTAATACACTATCATAATATTTCAAAAACACATGAGTAACAATATGTTCAAAACTCAGATGTTAATCGCGAAATATATAGGCTTTTATTCAATAAATAAATGTTACTATATCAAGTTTAACACTTACTTTTCTTGATGTTTTTTCTTCATCATGGCCTGCCCCATTTCTAAAACTTCTATTTACTCTAACTAAAAATTGGCATGGTTCCCACAGATGCCAGTTTACTTTATATGGCTAAAAACAAGAGACAAAATAATGTATCATATACTTCATTCAAATGTACAATTAAAATAAATTTATGCATATAAGTTATTTTTATTCGGGTGTAGCTATTTAAATCTAGATGATATGATATTATAATGTTTCAATCTGAATATGGTAACTGGTATGTATTGTTATTATCAAGATAGTTTTTTTTTATTCAAGGAAATTAACAAATATAATACAGCTTACTTCACTCTGAGAGTTTGTACTGGCTTTAACTTTTCTTAAATAATTAGCAAATGTAGATCTTATATTAGTCCATCGCTCTTTCACTGCTTGTCCAGAGAATTCATCCCCATACTTAGCCGCAAATTCTGCATAAGTCTGATCTTTTAAATCACTTGAGGTATACTTGGGATGTTTCGGATTCCATATATTTGGCCTACTTTGAATAAATTTTACCAAATTTACGTTCATCTTTCTAGTCCAAAACACTTTTTCTTTCGCGAAATCGGATAACATACTGTATACTTTTTAATTTCTTGTATTTCGATTATAACATCGAAATTTAAAACAGTTTCTAAATAGTGTTGTTCAATTTGGACACATTACATACATTATTTCTTTGATCAAAAGCTATATTTCTGATCACCACCTATCGTTTTGAAAAATTTTAATGTAAACAATAGAGTTATAACAATTCGTTCATGTCAAATTTAGTTCCTATTTTTGCCGTAGGTCTAATTTAATGGCAGCACTATATCAAATCCAAAGAGTAGTAACTAGTTCTTAATCTGTGGAGTAGTATAATCATTAAATCATAGTTCATAGATTATACACTTTTTCAATTATACACATGTCGTGCGCACCACAGAATACTTTTGTTTAATATATTATGTTTTATTTGGAAGTCATACGTAAAAAGCTGATCCCTGTGAGATGTCCGTATAGTTCGGCCGTTCATAGAATGCGTTCCTGACACATCGCGAATGAACTGACAACGTAACTTTGTAATGGCGTTGCAGTTAAAATAAAAATATTTTTGCTGGTTGTTTACCGTTTTAACAATTGATGAGCATTAAAAAAATTATTATATCAATAATCAATGAATGTTATAATTTTGTGCCAAACTGAGTGTCAAATAACTTGGTAAACAATATTTTTCTAAATCTATACTGCGCTATTACAAGGTTATGTCAGCGCTTCATATTTGTAGTGCTGTGCTAAAAATAACAGGCAAGTATCGTTATCTGTTCTTATACAGTTATACTTATAATATAAAATAATACGTTTTGTTTTACTTTTTAAGAATTTGAAAATAATGGACTATAAAATAACTTTTATGAAATATAAAAATATAATTATTATTGATAATAATATAATTATACATGTAGGCGAAGATAATGATGAAGACACCACCTCCTCAAGCGAATCGGAGTCTGATTAATATTCTGTACACATACTTATATGTGGTAGTCGAGCACGCTTCGGCACGCATTGGGCCAGCTCGCACCGGGGAAGTACCACACCCCCACAGAAGACCGGCGTGAAATAGCATTATGCTGTGTTTCGTTCGGTGAGTGGGGGCGCCGGAGGCCCATATCCTTTTCCTTACCCTTCCCAGTCCTTTCCTTTATTCCTATCGCCAATCCTTTCTTAATCCCCTCCCAAAAAGTCGGCAATCCATTTGTAGAGGCGTAAGGTCTGCAATGGACCTTATGCCTCTCCAAATGTTGGGCGGTGGTAGCGCTAACCATCAGGCGTCCCACCAGCTCCATTGCCGACGGTAACATAAAAAAAAAAAAAAACACATTCAATTATTCATTCAATTTTATTATATGAATTCCTTTTTTTTGGTTTCCACTTAAATAACGAAAATATAAATTTTAAATGATTCCGCCAATTTAAAACGAAAATAGTCTTAAAATAATGCGGCGGTTCATTTTGGAGGAACGGTAACGAACTCAGTGTTATGTTGTGCCCATCACTAGTCGTGACTAACTGATAGGTGTCAGGAATGCATTCTCTGAACGGCCGAAGTATAGTGATTGTGGCCTACGTCTTTACTTTAGAGCTTTGAGAACAGGTCTGTGAAGTGTGAACTGTGAAGAAATCGGCAAAAAAGAAAAAAACTGCTGGATTTTTCTAACTTGTAGCACTTACCTATTAACTGTAGTTTAATAATACTCTTTGATCATCTATACATAAACAGGCAGAATGTGTGGCCAGTAGGATCAGAAGCAGGAGGAAGTAGTTGTTCAAGCACAAGAAGAATTGCTAATATGCCTAAGTAGTTAACTGTTGTCTATAAAATACTGGAGATAGGTACAAAATAAATTGTTCTTAAAAATAAGTAGGCCTTGAAATTACTTTTTTATAGAAATATCTGTATTATAACCACAATAGTATTTATTATAAATATCATCATCTAGACAGAAATATGTTTGTGTTTGAAGATAAATCAAATGAACATAGCCCACAAACTTTTTCATTTGCAAGACATCTTAGAGGTATTTGGGATGAAATACATGTGAAAACTGAAGTATTTAGATATAAGGTAGACAATTTAAAGCAAAAGATTGAAGGTCCCTATGTATTGCAAGTAAGTTGCCTGTTAAATCTTTGTTATACAAAAAAAATTAAATATTGAAAAAGGTGCATGGTGAAGAAAAAAAAAAACTATATTATATATTTTTATTTAATTTGTAGCTAAATCTTAAGTAGCATATAATTTCAATTAAACTTAATTGAATTTTAGTATAATCCCTATAGAAATGCCAAGAGGAGACCACCAGAAGAGATAAAAGATGTTTGCCAAGGATTTGATAAAAATAAATTTAACTTCTGCAAAGCAACACCAGAGGAAGTCATAATTCAGTTTTGGAGGGAGAACAAAAGTTAGTAAATGCCATACTTATGTATAGATAAAATAGTTAAATTTTTATTAAATTGATACAGCAAGCAAAGAAGTCACCAATTGTTAAGTGGTCACCGTCATCCATAAACACTTGTAGTGCTGGTTGTGTTAATGGTGCTTTGAAGTTTGAATTCTAAATAAAAGAAAATATGAATTCAGGGGTAAACTCATTATTTGGGTGCCCTAACATTTCTGGGGCATCCCTTTTCTTCTTCATTTTAAAATTTGCAACTATGTGACTAAACTTTTGTGCCTACTAAGAATATATTGCCCCATAGCATAGAAGGCATCCCTTTTTTCCGCTAACCTAATACTGAACTAAGGAAGCGGTGAGATGGAAAATGTATATTTCATTCACTTTTTTTTATTACTTATATGGCAAGTATCCCATTACTAATCTAATATAATTAATAAAGCTTGAAAACTGATTTTGACTGTTTTTCAGCTGATGATGTCCACAAAGTACTAGTAAATGTGAGTCCAATAAATCATTACCATTCTTTACTGTGTCCATCTGTGAACAAGATGCTTCCCCAAATGGTGACTCCGGAAAGCCTTCAATTAATACTAGATTTATATGCCATGGCTGGGGATCGGTGAGTGTAGGCAGGTAAATTTTCATTCATATTGCTTATTCATTTATCATTATTCAATTTATGTTTATATTGCCTTGTAATTAGTAGATTTGGAAATTAATACTTTTGCAGTGTATTGTGTAATGTGATTAGTATAGTAAGTATTATAAAGGCTGAATATATTTTGATTGTCCTATGTTAAAGCTATTCTTTGTTAATCTTTGTTTTTCCATTAATTACACAAAGGCACACATAAGCACTTTCTTAATGAATTTGTCTAGGTATTATTTAACTACTCACTGCATTATTCTCTTTGTAGGGATTTAAGAATTGGCTTCAACAGCTTATGCGCTATGGCATCAGTTAATCATTTACATTACCATTTGTTTTTTGTGAGCCAGAATTTACCAGTGGAGGCAGTGGTAAGTATTTTATACATAAAACACCAACAGAAGATGAAATAATTTAATACCTGTAATTTCTTAACATGTATGTTCTTAACATTTATCTCGTCATTACAAATGCAAGTAGCAGACAGTATATTTTGTTTTTCAAAATTATATAGGTTCTTTATTAAATATAAAAATCATTTCACAATTTGAAAATATGAGAAAGCAGATAATGACTGTAGAGTCCAAAGACAGTCATAGTTAACTTCACTAATTAGGATTAAACAGTTATGTATATTCATGAGTGAACACATCAAACAAATAGCTGAAAAGAAATAGACTATTCTAGCATAATTTTGTATTTTTTACAGAAATGCAAGAACATCAAAGGCCCTATCTGGGTCACTCAAAACTACCCAATACCAGGATTTTGTTTTGAAATAAGCACAAGTGCAATGGAAATGTATAAAGTGATAGATTATTTCTTGAAAAAATCAATAGCACATAACATTATGGTCACTAGAGGGCGCTGTTTTGAAAGTGATTTAGACACAGCTAGAGTCCTGATATGGCCGAGGAAAAGTAGCTCTGGTGCCAAACAATTGACTGAAATGAATGCAGGTGTATGTGAGCTGAGTGGATGGTTCCCTATACATAGTAAGTAGAACTTATGAAAACATTTTTATGGCCACTTAGAAGCTCCACTATATTTCTGTAAAGCATAGAAGAATTAAACATATAGCAGAAAACATATACATAAATAGAAACAGTCAGAAAATTCGGCAACCCGCGTATGCGCAGTTGCAAGGCGCTGCAAGGAAGCGTAACAGAGCGTAGCTAAACAATTTCTTGTTACAAGACTA
>NC_052128.1:2880256-2891263 GCF_012273895.1 Zerene cesonia | reverse complement strand
GTAGGAACCCTTAGTCGCCTTTTACGACACCCACAGGTAGAGATGGGGTGGTGCTATTCTAAACCGGCACCACACGGCGTAACGTTTTTTCGAATAATTTAGATAATTGTCTTGAGATTTAACAAAAAAAAATTCAGTTAGTAATAAATATTTGAGAATCATCAAATCAACATATTTTATCCTTGCTACCTCTGTTAGCTACCACAATCGAAAGTTTCGTACCGGAAATTATTGGGCGTCTCATCAAAATAAAGCTACTCACGGATTATTAGCTTGATAGTAATCAAGTGCAAAAATGGGCGATGGATCCTGGACTATAGAGATGGAAAGGGTACCACAATATTATATTACTATTAAACGATTTTTCGTTCAGATTGGCAAAAAAATATATATGGCTAGGTCCAGACTCCAGACACTTATTGTATATATATAATAAAAAATGCCTCTGCTCCATATCTTTCCTTTTCGATGAAATTTATTTATAATACGCAATTGGTGGATTTTATTTTCTACCTCATGTACTAAAGAGTGCAAGAAATTACATAAAATGTATATGTGCGAATGCAATGGCGAAAATACATTTCAATTACTACACTAGTTGCATTCATTAATGCAAGAATACATAAATAATTCTCAATTATGCTTTACATCGTCCTTGGCTACGATAATCTATTCTATTCAATGTTCTATGTGCACTTGACAATATTTTAGTATAAATATTTTTTAATAGTATAATTCTGTTATACACAAGTTCTTCAAATATATTTCTTTATTTATTGCGTAGTATATTTATTATTAGCATATATTTCTTTATCAATCATTACAATACTGTTTGGTGGATAAGTTGGATTATATAGGTGATTATTTAATTTGAAAACCAAGTCTAACATATGTACAGTTTTTCGATATAGAATTCAGTAAGAGCAAGTAGATCAGTTTTAATACGCGACCCTATTAATCCAAAGTTAAGCAACATATTTAAACTGTTTACTTATCGATTATTGCATATCTTATTTAAATATTGTTTCGCCCTTAACCCTTAAGCTAGTCTGTCTAAGGTTATTTATTTAAAATATTTTACCATTTTAAGAGACGTACAGTTTAAAATTAAAGAAAGAACAGTACTTTTGATTTAAACTACCTAATATAATAATAAAAAATAGTCTTTATAATTAGTAGCAAAAATTAATCATTCTTGCCTTGGTTTTATAGGGTAATATTTAATCACTTTTATATTTAAAATAATTTATTCGGTTTTTAAGTGTCATTGACTTTTTTATTTACGTAAAAAATAATTATTTTTAGGTAATGAAGATTATGAAAATATTGATATCAAAAGCTTGGAAACGGAACTATGCAAATGGAAGTTAGAAGACTTTGATCAGTTATGTCAAGATATCAAGCTCTTATTTTAATTTTTAATACACAATAAAATATCACAAACAATGTAATATAATCTTTCAATTCCAAATATCCGTATCATGAACATAAAAACTACGTAATCTTTAAGTAGAAATGTATTATTTTGAAAAATTTCCATAAACATCTTTCATAATGCAGAGTTAGTTTTTTGCATCACAATAGAAAAACATCTCAGTAATAATTAGCTTTTATTGTCTTTTAAATCTAACTTCACACGTTTATACTTTACTTTTGGTATTTTAGTGCTTACTTATTTAGTAATTACTTATTTATATAAATTTTAAAAACTTGTTTTTTATATGGGTTTAGCTAAAAAAATTTGATAATTATATGCACATATTTTGTGCTAGTTTTCTTCATTTTGTTGCGTTGCATTTCCTTTATTATTAATATCAAAAACTGTATCACATGTCAATCTTGTATCCAGTAATATCAACAAATTAGTCACTTCTCCTTGACCTGCAAGTCAGATAAATAACAATTACGCTTCATTTACCACTTCAGTTGTTCCGACGCCGCATGCGTGTGCGCATCGACGTAAACATGAAGCTCTATATTGTATTGTTTACATTTTTCATCTTAATACAATGCAGCCAAAGTCGATACACTGATTGGTTACCACAAAACTTAGTGACTACGTTTACAAATAAGACAACACAAATAACAGATTACGTGCGTTCTAAGGGGCGGAGTATCAAACAATTCTACGTCGATAATGTTAAAAACCCAATAGTGTCTTATCTCACCCCGAATAATCAGACGGAGGAAGATATCACAGAACGGCCGGAACGGATGAAACGTAAATTCAATGATTACGTTGAAGATGCTCAAGCGCAGGATAAGAAGCTTTTCGATGTTATCGCGCCGGAAAGTATACAATATGACTGCAACGACAATGATCCCAGTATACACATGACAACGCCGCAACTCATAGCGTCCCATGGATATACTTCTGAATCGCATACAATTGTTACCAGCGACGGTTACATACTAACAGTGCACCGCATACCTCATTCCAAAAATTCGACAACTAAAACGAGCCCACGAAAAACTGTGTTACTCCACCACGGTCTACTTGGCAGTTCGGCAGATTGGATCATTCCTGGGCCGCAAAAAGGTTTGGCATACATTTTATCCGAAGCGGGCTACGATGTTTGGTTGGCGAACGTTAGGGGCAATACGTATTCAAGAGCTCATGTATCTTTAAACTCTGATACATTCGAATTCTGGAATTTCACATTTCATGAAGTCAGTCAACATGATTTGCCAGCGGTTATCGATTACATTATGGAGAAAAAAGGGTGGGATTCTAAAATAAATTACATAGGGCACTCTATGGGTACAACAATATTATTTGCTATGTTATCTACTAAAACCCATTATAATAAAGTTTTGAGAGCGGGTTTCGCATTGGCTCCAGTCGCTTATATGACACATATAGAGAGTCCCATAAGACTTTTAGCAAAGTATAGCAATAATTTGGAATACCTTCTCAAACTACTTGGAGCTAATGAATTCTTACCACAAAATGCTGTGCTGAGGTGGCTGTCAAAACACGCATGTGAAATAAATAAATTCGAGGAGGCTATTTGTGAAAACTCTATGTTCGTCCTTTGTGGTCACGATCAACGGCAATTTAATAAGACTCTTCTGCCTATCATGTTAAGTCATGTTCCTGCTGGCGCTTCAACAAAAACCTTAGTTCATTATGCACAAGAGATTAAAAACGCAGGAAGATTTCAGCAATTTGATTATGGGCCCGAAGGAAATTTTAGGCAGTATGGAAATATTTCACCTCCGCAGTATCCTATACACAAAATAACTCTACCAATAGCTCTATTAAGTTCTGAGAACGATTGGCTCGCCAGTGATGTAGACGTTACCAATTTATACGTACAGTTACCTAATCCCATAGAGCACTATATAGTACCACTGAAAGAGTTCAATCACATCGACTTTCTTTGGGCTATCGATGCACCCACCCTAGTATATGCTAAGCTTTTAGAATTGCTTGAAGAAGGGACTAGTGATTCAAATTTGATAAACGACATTGATATAGGATTACCAATTGTAAACGATTTAATATAAATAGTTTTATGAACACGGCCGTGAGCCTTACATGATAAAAAAGGGACATGAAAAAGCTCACATTATTATTTTAATTATTCCTGCATTTAAATTCTGTCGTTGTCAGAGTATGCTCCAGATTTAAGAATTACGTAAAGTTGTTGCTAGATTAATTAATTGTTATTTATGTTATTTTGCCCAATGTGAATCATGAATTGATAATGACCAGTGACTCATTATTTACTGAAGTTGAACTATAAACTTGTTTACTATATTCAATGTTGATAAAATCATGATACAGTATAGAAATTAGTATAATAAATATCTAGTGTGTTTTCTAACAACATTCTCATAAGAATCCGTCATCATAGACGTGAGTGATTAGTATTTTTACACTCGAAAATAATATGAGGCTCACAAAATTTGATTTGAGGATATCACGATGATATATTTTCGATGTAAAAGATCAAGTGGTTATTATAACGTAGACGATCCTTGCATTCTAAAATATTCATAATATTTACATATGTAAATAGTTGATTTAACCTATAAAAAATTTAGTGTCAAATTTAAATTTATTTTAACAGAAATTTCACATCATTTATTTAATAATGAAGTTCTATGTGAAACAAAGTAGCTAGCTACTAAACGATTTAGAAATAAATGGAAATGGTATTTTAAGAGGTCCAAAAGATAATATTATCGCTCCTTCCGTTAATTACTGGCGCTTGTTAAAATGATTAACTTTAGGTACTTATGCAGGTAAGTATTACCAAAATGTACATATTTTAGATATACGAAAAAAATAAACAGTTGAGTAATTAAATAAATCGCAGTTTTATTTCATGTTAATTTAGTCTTTTTTCGGTCAAGAAATCAGATTTCATATATTTTCTTGTTTGTTGTATGATTTTATAGCATAAAAATGCGTCATATATAGCTATCATAGCTACAAATTTATAAAGAACCAAAAAATCCATCTCGCCGTGCGCGTCATTTGAATTGTCTGGCGGCTATGTAATTTAACCGTACCATGGCAAGAGTAACCGTCCACGATTTTATAAACAAAAACACTAAAAGTCATAATAAATAAAAGCAGGGATGCTCAGTGGTGAGAACCTCAGAGCGTACAAAAAAAAAAAAAAAAAAATATATATATATATATATATATATATATATATATATATATATATTAAGTTTTTATTTTATCTGGGCATTTGGATAACATTAGAAGGAAACCATCGCGCGGAAACCGATACATCCATGAACCAAAAGTTCGACGACATGACGTGACATCTGCCAATACGCACTTGGCCAGCGTGGTGGATTATGGCAAACCCTCATAGGAGGCTTTTGTCTCAGCGGTGGGCTAATGATTATGTCATAATAAAAATAGGATGATAGGTGTGTTTTCCTTCCCTAGAACTTAAAAAGAAACGTTTCTAAAACAATGCGACGTTGTATCTTTTAGAATTTAGATTATTTACATAAAAGAAAAATATTTCTTTTAAAACGCCAATTTGGGATACACATATAAAAATAATAAATGCAGGGATACTTAGAAGGAATATATTAAGGATTATTGCTTATTCGCGTCAAAGCATGAAATTAAACTTGACTAGAACTCCACTTCCTATTTGCAATTAGGTAATTAGCTTAGTGTTGCATTACAACATCATTAAAATTCTATTTATATATAAAATACTAAAGCTTTCAATGTCTCAATAGGTAGGATAGAACGAACCCTATTTTCATAAAAGGCTGTTACGTTAAAACTACAACGTCAACATTATATTTTTGACATATCAATCTGACATTGGCTGTCACTTGCTATATAAAATATAAATAAGCATATAACCTAAATAGTTTTAATACTAGAGATATAACAATTAAAAATAAACATTTAAATAATAAAAATATATATACTTGTAATGGTGTTTAACAAAAGATGGCGTTTTGCAACATTAATCGGTGGTCTTGTGGGTCTTATAGGGCTGACTCTATATCCCATCGCTGTAAGCCCTATGATGGACTCTTCAAAATATAGTAAGATCTCACTCTTATTCAAAATGTTATAAACAATATACACAGAACAATGAATAGTAAATGTAATTAGGGATATGGAGAAAACATTTGAAAACATATTAGAATTTGCTGAACAGTTTATACTGTATTTAAATCATATGTGTCTATTTATTTTAGAGGAAATCCAGAAAGTAACACGGAAAAATATTAAACAAGAAGAAATACAACCTGGAAGTGAGTAACATAGCAATAATACCTATATTTAATCTTGTAGAATTCTTCAAAGCATGTTCTGTAACTAGTAACTACACTGTAGTATGTACAAGAATTAGGAATTATTTTCAACCGACCTCAAAATAAGGAGTAGATTATCATTTTGAATATATTTCTGACCTCATAACTTTTTACTGGGTTAATGGATCTTCACTTTCTCTTTTTATTATAAAGCTGTAATCTAGTTATGACAATTTGATAAAAAATTTTGTTTAATATAATTATGAGTAATAGTTATATGAACAAAATTATAAGGAGGCATAAAAGTTATGAAGTATAAGTGAATAAACCTGCATGTAGAAAATAATCTCAATGTTGTTTACAGATATGAAAGTGTGGACAGATCCATTTGATAGGAAGAAACCCCAAAATGAGTGATGCTTGTAAATTGTTAGCTTGTAAATATTTTGTTGATAATGTTAGGAAATATAGATTTTAATTAAAATAGCAGTTGTTTACTTATTTTTATAATGAAATTTAATTTGTACATAGTTATGTACACATATGCGAGGTGATATGTTGTGTATATATAGATTGATTGTGCATTTGTCATCCAGAATTTACATGTAAATTAAACGAAACATTAATGTATCAGAACATTTAACAACCAAGTAAAATCATTTAAAGTTTTGTATATCCAAAATCTATTAGTTTCCTGAATGTTTGGTGAAATATGCATGTGATGTGAAACATACCTACAAATATCATAAATTTCTTTACACTTTAACCACTGAAACCATTTAGATGAATTTTGTTTTATATATATATATATTGACAGCTGACAAGGGACATAGTTTTTATCCTGAAAATCCTACAGGGATGAGAACTAAAAGGAAAGACCCATGACTGCTAGTTATGCAGCAGATGTTAGCTTCCGTTTATGGGAAGTGGTATTCCCCATATTGTATTGTATCAAAAAGTTGCTTTATTTATTAGGAGCAAAGCAATAAAACAAATGATACAAAAGGAATCTTTTATTGTGAAAATTGCAAATACCCTATTGAGAACACACCTCCACACCCTAGAATTTCTATACAAAACAGTGGAGTTTGTCATCGTCACAATTTTATAAAAAAATAAACCTAATATATTTACATAAGTGTGCTCATTTAGCCAAACATTAACCCTTAAAATGACATGATGTTTAAAACACTCAATATTGCGAATGGAGTGTTCCATACATCCTATAATACGTAACTTTAACAAGCGATCACATTATATATTATTCATATCTCTATATCGTAAACCTAGTAACATGTGGTTAATTATTTACAAATATGTATACAACTTTACAATACGTTGCATACAGAATAATGTGGATATCATCTATTCTCAGTTCAATTCAACTATTAATTTAAGTAATATTATATGGTTATAAACTTAAAATTAACATAGACTGCTATATGTCATCACACGTTTTCTAATATCGACCACTCATAATCGCGTAAATAATTCGTTGCTTTTTATTACATATGCAATTTGGTATATCACTTATATATTGAGCGATTTCATCATCACTCTGGCTTCGTAAGGCTATGCAGAACGATAATAATGATTAAATATAAAACTCTAAAATATTTATTTAAGAAGTTAGAAAAAGCTATGATTAGAATATGACGCATTACGAATAATTAAAATAATTATATACATTGCGCGTTATATTGTTATAAATTTATGTAAATATAAATTCTCGTACAAATGCACTACGAATATACGTGTATTTGAAAGTGTTAATATTGAAATAAATTAAAAGATGATACATAAAATTATAGAAGTCCTTTATAATTAAAGACAAAAACAATGGTTAAGTAAAGGCCATGACTTATTATTAAAAATGCAAATGGCCGACATATTTGTACCAAGAATTTGGTCTTAAATAATAAAAATAATATTGGACGCGCCAAAATGTTGTAAACTCCAAAAATAAATTATCTGTCCGAAGTTTAAATATAAAAAGCGAAATTACATCTTAAAAGTTGGTTAGTTCGAATTGAATTTGTTATAATTATAAATAACTTAAAAAAATTTAAAGTCATGTAGGTAAAGGTTTTGCATTGTGTTATAATTAATGAAGTGTTACTATTTTGCTTTAAAAAGAAATAGCGAAAATTAGTAAAAATAAAAATTATCTATTATATATATTTTAACTAAAAAGAAACACCGCTATATTTCAGATTTTTCTTTGTCTTCTAGGTATTGCACTCTAAATCAATTGTTATCAATGTTATTTTGTGTCTTTTGTGTTAAAAATATCACCAACATAGGCTATTTTGTGATCACTTTAATTTTGTACTAATGTTAAAAAAGGTGTCACTTTTCATAACGAAATAAATATTAAACTGTTGGTTCACATTTTTGTCTATCAATTTGTACACTGATTTATATGTTAAAATAATACATTTAGGTCCATCGAATTTAATACCACAGTCCGTATATCAATGAAGAAATTCATCATCATCTCCCACCTGAAAAAAACAACAATATCAAATGTCATTTTTGTTGAAATCTTGTTTCATTTGTAAATTAAAGATTTTATTTACCTGTAAGAAGTATTCAAAATCACTACGATGGCAGTTGCCTTCTGCAGAGAACGTAAATTTGTGAAAAGTTCCATCTTCACATATCACTGTAAAAAAGATTTAATCATCAATAATTATTAAGCTTGACATCATCATAATCAGCCCATATATGTTCCCACGGCTGGGACACAGGCCTCCTATGAGGGTTAGTTACTAAGCTTGATATAATTTTAAGAAATTAAATTGACCACCAATGCAAGTGCATATGCGTTTTAGAGTCACGTTGGTGTTGACAGCCGAAACGTATGCACCTCTATGAAACATTTTAAAATAACGCGTAGGCATCAGCGTGGGAAGTGCATTGAGGCACGTTTCAGTTATCAACACAAACCGTCAACGTGATACCCAAACCAGTCTTAATTTTAGTGTTAGATAAAACCGAGCTAAAACATCCATATCCGCAATACATTGGTGGCATTTTTTAAATCTAAAATAACTAAATACTCCGCTTCGTACGTTTGTAAGTAAGCTGTTTCGAATGTTTTATAGTATTTATACTGTGCATCCCGCTAACCGCGTCATCATCTTGCTAATATTATAAATGTGAAAGTTTGTGAGGATGGATATATTATGTATATGCGTATGTTTATTACTCTTTCACGAAAAAACTACTCAACCGATTGCGTAGATAGCTGGACAAGTGGAATAACACATAGGCTTTTTATCCCGATGTTCCCACGGGATACAGACTTACGGGGTTGAAACCGCGGGGCGCAGCTATAGCAGTATAGCTAGTCTATAAAGAAAGGCACGGGTTGGTTAAGTGGGGTGGCGTACCGAGCGCGCTGGTGTCGTCCGCGAAGGCGCAGAGCGCGCGCAGCGGCGGCGCGGCGGGCGCGGCGCACACGCGCGCGAACCGCCCGCGCGCCGCCCACACGTGCAGCGTGCCCTTGTCCGACACGCAGCACACCAGCGAGCCCGACCAGTTGAAGTTTATACTGGGAACCGATATGCAGAGATCTTTTAATGATCATCATGATCATCATTGTCATCATCTTTTGTATGGAGCCGAACACGCTTCGGCACGAATTTGGCCAGATCGCACCGGGGAAGTACACACCCAGAGGACCGGCGTGAAATAGTGGCATGCTACTGTGTTTTGTACGGTGAGTGGGGGAACCGAAGGACCGTTTTCTTTTCCTCATTCTTCCCAATTCATTTCTTCTTTCCACTCCTCAATCCTTTCCTTAAATTTACTTCTTAACAGCGCATTCGCAGAAACTACATCTGCTGAATGTTCATGGGCAGTGGTGATCGTTTACCATGAGGCGAACCACCAGCTCAGTGGCTCGCTATGTCATAAACATAACAATCGCCATCATCATCAGCCGATATTTGTTCCCACCGCAGAGAAGCAGGCTTTCTATGAGGCTTTAGGCCATTATCCACGTGTGAGTTTGCAGTTGTTACATGTCGTGGAACTTTATTTCTGGACATGCCGATATTCTTACGATGTTATATGATGCATTTAGATAGATTAATGTAGGTATATTAGAAATAGAAATGAACATAAAGTAGATAACAATCCATTTATAAAATAGACTGACAGTTTCGATACTGCACAATTGCTGACTATAGATAAATCAAAATTCGCAGATTTGGGCATTTTAGTAAATTCAAAAAGTTCGCCTACCAATAAACATCCGCATAGTCCGAACCCCGCCGCAGTTCGTGAATCATTTGCTTAGTACTAGTATCCCACAGCCGTATGATGGTTCCCCGCTCAGAGGCGGTTGCCAGTTTCGCCCCGTTAGCCGATAGGCTGATGCACACGAGGTCCGTTTGATGGCAACCCACTACCGCGGGGGAACTTGACTGAGCACCTTTGACAGCCCGCGATACATCCTAATGGACAAAATTTTCAATGTATATAGAACTTAAGGTAACTTATGAACTCACAATGTATAGAAAAAATAAAGACATTATCAAAGAGTCCACTCTTTGATGGTGAATGCAAGAATATCGCATGTCATGTCTCATTTACCGCGATTACTTGACGAATAAAATATGAAAATTCATTTAATATCAACATCTTCACATAAATTATTTAAATTGTGCTTTTTTCACACAAAAATAAATTGATTGATTTCAAACTAGAATCTTTTAATGATTGTTAATTTGTGTTACCTATCTTTCATAGTCTGTGTTCTACAGAACAAATTATATAAGTTCTATAGAATAAATATCTTCAACAATCCTATCTAATTTTGCTCAAATTGATGCTGAAACAAAATAATTTATATTATATTCACAAACATACCAACAATTGCAACGATCCTTTCCGGTGCGCCGGCGCAGCCAGCAACTGCACCGCGTTGGGATCAGTCGCGAGCGCGCACAGCGGCCGAGCGGACGCGGGCGTGCGGAGCAGCGCTACACGCTGTAACGATGGCAGTGATAGAACTTGGATGGAGGACGTTAATACTACCGCCACTCTGGAATTAATTATATCAATGTATTTCGATAGGCGTAGGGCTGTTATTTGATGAAACTGGTAAGGTGGAGGGCGAGTAATGGAGGTATAAGGTTGCAGTAGTTCGGTTCGAAGAAAGCTAGGTGCTGTAACGATGGAAGTGATAGAATTTGGATGGAGCACTTCTATACTACCGCTATACTGGAAAATGCAAGTCATTGTTTTAAT
>NC_052128.1:2855160-2879256 GCF_012273895.1 Zerene cesonia | reverse complement strand
AGTCGCTTAAGAGAATGAGATGCAGCAAATAGCTTCTTACTGGTTTGCTTGAGGTGCTCATGCCAGGAAAGTGTAGCGATGTGTAGTGTAGTGAAGTGATTAATGTAATTCGATCGCCTTGTTTTTATCATAGTTGTATAACACGATAGGTTTTACCTAACGTGTACCCTTAGTGGGGTAAACAGGCATGTAAAATCAAAACTCAAAGCAGAATATTAGTAATTAAAATACGCCAACTGATCAATATCTAACTCTTAACTTTAATATTTATAGTGGGTAATCGGAGTCGAAATTGAATTGTTATTCCTCCACATGAAAAACGATATTTCAAATGTAAGAATATTTGCTCTGCAGTCGGAGTTGGAATTGATTTTTTTCATAATAACCTTGTTATGTTCTAAAACTTCATTTAAATCCACAATATATGTATAGAAGATTATTATTGCAGGCCTAGCTTTTTCATTCATTCTAGCCTCGCGATTTCACTATTTCTGTATTCTTGAACTCCATACTCGACTTTAAGTAACTATAATATATCTGAAGTAAAAATATGTGTTTTTTTGTTAAATGACGCACTAATTTTATACAAAAATATGTACGTACATTAAAGCAGGCACGTAAAAACGTTAACCCAATCGTATGAAGTGTTAACACTAATAATATTTACATATTAAACGATCATATATACCGATAAATATTTATAAACCAAAAACGTAGACAGGATTTGGAATCAAATTAAACATTGAATCTAAGAGACCTTCAGCTTGTCCTTAACTTTGTGCGCATTTCGTGGTTTACATATTAAGTAGGTGTTCGACAATACCACTTTGTTCCTAGTTCAATTTAAACGAGTCACACATAGACGAGTTAGTGAATCGCACACGATACGGACATTTATAAATTAATTTCGAATTGCTAGAAACAGTATTGATCACGGTTTATTTAGTAAACGTTTTAAACGCGGATAATAAATATTTTTAATATTATTTATTATGTTTTTTTTTTATTGTAATGTCTATGGCATTTCAAACTACTGACTACTCAAACAAAAAAAAATATGCGTATAATTTATTGACGGCACACATTTTTGTAAATCCGTGGCTCAAGCTTTGTATAAGAAATTTAATGAACATATTGTAATTATTGAGTGCGTAACTGATACTGTCTGTTAAGTATGCATGAGAGGATATGAACACATTTCCATGCGGTTTGTTTTTGCCGCCATTATTTTTTCAACTGTCAAATCCTTATCCTGTAAAGTGAAAAGCATTTGTTATTAGGTTCTTCCGTAGAGTGCCTAATATTTAAATTCAGTTATTGTAAAATAATCTAAAGCGTCATAATCAAAACATTATTAAAATCGTCAATATAACGTATAAATAAGATTAGCTATGCGCGCATTAATCGATAAGAATTCCAATATAAAACTGATTTAGGACGCTTTATATAAACACATTAAACCAGAATATTTGATAGCTTGTGAAATATGAACTGTAATTATCGAATAGGTAAAGCGCATTTTGAATATATATAGATTTCCGGAGAAAAATTTTTGGTTTGTTTCTTAGTTTTAAATATATGTAACGTACATTATAAAACTTTTCCTTATGAATTGATCGAAACACGCTTTTATGTATTTCGCCTGTGTGTGTATGTAACCGACTTCTTTAGACTCGATTTATCCACTTTACATGAACAGATTTAATTCAAAATTTGTACACTTATCAAGGATCGGTGATCAAGGAACTACAATTCGATACAATAATTTCATGGAATTATCTTATTATCCTCATTTGGATCGTCAATATTAAATAATTACGCGAAGTACCCTGTATAAGAGCAAGGGAAACAATTCAGTTTCAGTTTGTTGTTTTTTTAACTATATTTATTTTAGTAACAATATTTATTAGTGTAGATTAAATCGTTGCAAATCCAAGCTGAACTTATCATCATAAAAAATCTCGCGTGAAGTATTTTCACGTTCAATATGACGAATGCAGCCATTAATTATTAACTACTTTATTTGCAGCTAAAATCAATAGGACGTTTCATCGGAATAAGCTAATAAAAATATTTCTGGGTTATTTGGTTAAGGCCATCTTTTATCTTATCTGGTTGTTTCTTATTTGACTTCTTATAGTATTTTATTTTATCAAGTAGGTATCCAATCATGTTTTATCTATGCACATTAATTTTAAACTATTTACCTTATTTCAAATTTAACGTTTGTAATTATTAATATATGGACTTACTTTAGCTGGCTTCTTTATGTGGATAAACCAAACTTACATTATACCACACAAAGTTACAGCCAAAACGGGTTAAGATTGTTTTTGTAAAAGAAACAATCTTCTCTTCACTTCCATGCAAACTCGTAATTAGAAAACATAGTAGATATTAGCTAAATCAATTAGGAGAAATACCCTCAATTTCCAAAAAATACGGCTACTGAGCGGCTGGTCGAGCAACATGAGGCCTCATTGTGGACCACCTCGTATCCCACCTCGCGCGGCTGATACTTACGTCCAAATTCCATTACTCCTCAACATATACATCCTCAAAACTGCGCTCCCGGAATACACTTACTTGTCCTTCCTAGCACGAAGAGCTCGTATCGGCGACTTGAACGCCACCTCTGCCCTGAACGCGCGCTGCTGGTCATCGAGCAGCATGAGGCTGCAGGGCCGTCGCGCGCGCACCACCAGCAGCCAGTTGGTGCGGAACACCATCTCACATAGCGACACCTCGCCCAGCTCCTCCTTGCCTGGCGTACAATGAGTGAATCGATATACCTTAAATTGTTTTTTGATTGTTACATCTTTAAAATAACTATGTGTAAAGGTACCTTAATACTATTATGTAAAGAAAAAACAGTATTGTTTGTTAGGTAACCTTATCCAGGCTCTATTATAAATGTTAACAGCTTTAAAATATTAAATAAACACGTCTTAAATTAAATGAAAGTTATTGAATATAGTAAGAATAAATAAGAGCCAAACAAAACATTTATAAAATGAACAAAAGGCAATCTTATCTCTAGGTATCAGACACCTTTTTAATATTAAACTTAATGCTCATATGTTGAACATGCTATATCAAGAAGTCCAGTTCAAATTTAAAATCTATTCTTTTTTGATTATATTGTGCTAAGGAAAAAAATAACAACACATATGGCAAAATTTCATAAAATCAATGTACACATCAAATTATGACTTATTTTTATAACAGTGTTACGGACCTTAAGTCTTTTGTAGAAAAAACAGAATAAATTATTTCATAAACAAGTTAATGAACAACAACAGTTACATACATGACACAATAAAAGGGTTCTTTTTTAAATTAGAGCGGGCAACCGAGTTAATGTTTCACCTGATGGTAAGCAATCAACACTGCCCATGAACATTTGCAGAAGCAGAACTAGTGTGCAAATGCATTGCCTACATTTAAGGGGTTAGGAATAAGAATAGGTTTTACAAATGAGTGAATGGGAATGAACTGGGAAGGTTAAGCAAAAGACACAGTTAGTTAATGAGGTAACAATTACAAACAAGGTAAAAAACAAATTGACAATAGCCAATGATTTATCATGATATCTGGACACGGATTAATGTTTTCACAGAAGAAAAACATGTCAAACACCCTATCTGCGAATGGGATGGGGTATTTAGCAAATACTTACTGTAATGGGCCTTTTCAACAAGTGGATCGACATTGTAAACGCGCAGGCCTGATGTTAGGCAGCACGTGAAGCAGCCTGAAAGAAATCAACGCATACAGTTTTAATTGTTTCTGATATCAATAAATGAAAAAAAAAAACAATCAACTTTTTTTGTTCTTTTAAGCCCTCAAGTTCAATATGTTATCAGTTATTATTTATAATGAATATCTGTTTTCTAGAAAATATTTAATTTTATTATCACTCATTCTTATGTTACATACATTTTAAGTATGGTATTATGGCTGGCATCATAGGTTGATTGTCATCTTTTGAGCCGTGGAAATGCAATAAGGCTAATTGAATAAAAATAGTGATATATGCCGCTAAGAATTTTTGTATTAACTTTGGGAGTTTGAACCCAATAAATTTTAAAAGAAATAAATGAAGCATGCTGTGAGTAAGTGATGATTGCTCTTTTCGTATGTTTAACAATATCAGGTGCTTACAACTATCATCCGTTAGTATATTTCTCAAAACAATACTTAATTACATCAACAGAAGGAAACAGTTTTGTCATAATTTTTAAATATAGAAACATCATTATTTGTATTTAAAGCATATTTTAAGTATTTTACAATACCATTCATATACATGTACACCAAGGCTTTATTACTCCATGTGGTATACAAACTAGTGAATCATCATCAGTTTTTTTTCAGGCATTATTTTATTATGTTGAGAGATACATAAATTTTGAATTATGCATCATTAATTTTCCTATTTTACTGGAATTCAGATTGAATTATTAAAAAATAATTGTCATATGTAAGGCAAATGTTACTAAACAATAAAATATATACTCACTATCTTATACTTTATATTCAATATTCGTTATTTATTAAACGTGGAATACTCAGCGGATTTAATGTGTAAGTTAAATTAATATTATGCTTGAACAGAAGCAAATCAAAACAAAGGCTAAGCGAATACGCACTAATCTACGTAGGCGCGCAAACTAAAAATATAAACAACACGTGGAAGTAAGAGTGCGACAATGCTTGCATTTGACGCAAACTTAAATTGTTAACGCGAATCAGCTAGCCACGTTAACCCTGACTTGATCGTCACCGCGGTACACTCGGGTCATCCACATCATGAATATATCACGCTTAACACTTGAGAACAAAGAACTTGGGGTGACGAACTAGGAAGTCAAACACACCTTGATTCTGATTAAAAGCCAGGCTCGTGATACCACTGCTTCTCCGGCGCGCCATGGTCACTCCACAATAAATTTATCATAAACATTGAGTCGATTTTTTGTCAATTATCCCTGTGGACATTTTCACATCGAAATTTTAAATACGCACATTTATTATGTTACATGTTCCTTGTGTGTGATACACAGCTGATTTGATGACTGATGACATAAAAACACAAGGTGCTGCCATTTATAAATATCTTTAAAAAAATAAAGCTGATTATGATGCGAGTCTTTTAGAACATTGATGAAAATATGGCAATAATTATATTATTTATGACTTATTATAAAGTCACTGGTATACAATAATTGTCAATAACTAAAAAAATACAAAACATCAAAATGTTTTTATCTTCCCTCTTTGAAGAAATTCTGTTGCAAATCAAGTTTTTGGCTTCAAAAGCTGTTTTAAATTATGTAGGGTGTCAATTAGCAAAAGTAGTAATCATAAATTTGAAAAATATTAACGTAATAAACTAACGTAAGTACCAATTTTTAATTACTTTCATGCATGAATTGCGTAATATTATCCTCCACATCATACAGTTAAATCGATAATATAATATTTTAATTTATTAAAAATGTAAAAAATAATCCTTTTTTTGTATTACATTTTTAGGAAAGCGATAAAAACATGGATTTCAGTACAACAGTAAACGCTGATTATCAGTGGCCTTTTCCAAAACCCATAGTTGGCAAGTATGTAACACTCAACAAATATCCAAATACAATATTCTCAAAAAAAAAGAACCTGTTGAACTAATCTGCCTCTATCGATTGAATAATAATTTGCTAGTACATTTTCACAGGGCAAGTCATTTTATAATATGTAAATATTCTCTTCTGATAACCTCAATTGAACTAGCTACAACAATTTTAAATATGAAATGGAAAATTTAGACTATTCAATAACGAAGCTATGTTAATCGAATATTATTCCATAATCTACTTAGAATTATTATTTCAAACATATAATCCTACTAATATTAGAAATGCGAAATTTTGTGAGGATGTGTGTGTGTTTGTTACTCTTTCACGCAAAACTATTGAACCGATTGCAATTAAATTTGGTACGTAGATAGCTCGACAACTGGAATAACATATAGGCAACTTTTTATCCCGATATTCCTACGGGATAAAGACTTACGCGGGTGAAACCGCGGGGCGCAGCTAGTACTTATTATATGTTTGATATAACGTATAATACTTTTTATATGTTTGAAGAATTGATATGGTTACTCATTTGAAAAAACATTTACTTGTTGGAAAGTTCATGTGAAAGTAAGACCTAGAAAACACAACGAAAACTGTTTCAAAAATGTGAATAAAACATTCCTTTGCCAAGCAGACCGTTTTAGTGGAGCTGATAGCAATTTATGCTCATTCTTTGTATCAGACCATGTGAGCCGCCCAAACCAGACGCCGCACCTACCGTCAGACCTCCGCCAGTGGCCCCTTACTGTCATTGCGATGCACACTCTTATTCACCACGGGTCGAACAATATAAGCAGTTACTTGAAAAAGAACAGAAGCTCTGTCAGGATTATGAACAGTTGAGAAAACAGGTAGGAAGTGAATGTTTAGCTACATTGTCTGCATTCATTTTATGAAGTAAAGATTTGTTAATGTGTTTGATTTTTATAAAATCTAAAACTTAGGATATGTAACATTTACATCCACTATATTTTAAGTAACCCTTAGCGGGTCCGGAGGGAATGTATTATATTTCGTCAATAAGGTTCGAAGCTAATTTATTTTTAATGCAAATAAACGTGGAGATGTAATTTTTACAATGAATTATCTTCATAACAGATGGTGGATGTAACCAACGATATACTGGATCATCCGTGCGACGATCTCGACACAAAAATGACCACAATGTATCAGGCTACCTTTAAAAAGAGATGTGAGTATATATTTATATGATGTCTTCATATGTATATTTTTTTCTCTACCATCGCTTCATTTTATGCTTTAATAATATTTCTATGTTTATTCCTTTATCTTAGTTCTCCATTTAACATATAAAACCATCGTCTACTTAGTTTAAAGGCCAGTAATTTTTTTAAGATTGAGTCTCTAGTAATATAAATGAATAAGTCGCGTTCAAAATCTGTTAAAAAGTCCAACAAAATTATCTGCGTTTGACAATGAGAGAACCTACAGTGGCTAGTTAAAATGTATGTTTACGCGTATACCCGTGCAGTGTGCACTATATTATATCTCCGCAATTAGCTAGTCTCAATCAAGATTGGCCATCGTAACCGATATTTTAACAGACTTACCGTTATTCCTTACTAAACTCCTGTCACAGCGTTTCCAGTACAAGACTACGAGAAAATCATAGCAGCTTCTCAGTCCCCTGCGCCAATACCCATGGAGAGCAATCGCCTTGGGGTGCTCCGCTGTTACAAAGATCCCACGCATTTCTCCGATCATCCGCCAACAGTAAGACCAACAATCAACCCTCCAGGACCAGTTCACACTGGGGTTGCGCCTAAATCCATACAGACCTGGTTCACAGACTTTCCAGGAAGGTCCGAGTATATGGACACCTACAGTGCCTCTGCGAAGGCCTGCTGGAGGTCGATGCAGAGGTACAAGGAGCCCTTGCCGTCCACGAGGCGAAGGGCTGATGATACGTGTGTGTGATTGTGGGTATATTAAATATGGGAAGATAATTTGTGTTTTAGTTGGCTAAATCCTATCGTCCTATCGTGTCGTCATAAGCAAGCATAATATTATAATGTAATTATTATATATAAATTATATGGTAATTTTGGCCTATTTGGTATGAAAAATTTAAATTTTAAAGTTCGAAATATAAGATGAAACGAGAAAATACACAGATACGATAGAATATGTAATAACATTTACTAATAATATGGCATTGATGTGTGTTTCTCAGACAAAATATTAGTTTAAAGGAGGACTGATGACATATTTTAAATGCATGTTTATTATGATAAGTATGATAATTAAATTAAATAGGTATATTTCATTCATTGGAAATACTATTAAGATACATGAGTGCATTTATCATTCGGTTTAGGTACGTAATGTTAGAGTTCCACGTTTATGTACTAGTGTTTTAGTAGTTTAGTGTTCTCGACTTATTTTAGCCTATTTTTCGTTTGAGGTTATAAATTTGTGATTGTTCTAGACTTATTTGCAGAACTACATAACACATGTAGAAAAAATATATATTATGTATTTCTTATATTATACTAGCTGATCCGGTGTTCTTACTTACCACAGGGGTATGAGTATACAAAATAGATAACAAGTACGATCTAACGAATCTTAAAATTAGCTTCTTATAATAATACAATTAGTAACAATATTATTAACGGTGTTGATTGTCCATATAGGTAAATTGGCAAACGGGGAATATTCACGGATTTATAGGCCGTTTGTAGAGGTAAAGTTATATTTTTGTTACATAAACGGCAATATACTAGGTAATATTTATATTTTTACACAATTTACATTTGACCTTATACACATAGGTATAATACAAAGAAAAATTATTAATAATAAGGATGTCGTTTGTTTTCTGGTAACAATTTATTTCGAAGTCTCTAATGTCTTTAATGATGTAAAGACTGTATGTAAGACTTAGAATTATTATTTCTAGATTACATACTAGAATGTTGCCAGTAACATTATCGTCCATCAAACCGAGTCATAATGCGCTTCTTTGGTAGGAAATTGCTTAACTTCAGGTTGATGTAACAACAAACAACCTGAGAATGAGTAGAATCTAGATTTTGTAAGAGTTTTAGCTTCAAACGTCTCATGCCATGTATTTTTGTTCTATATAATAAACTACAAACAAAAGAAGAAACAAAAAAATCAAGTAATAAATTATAAACGCTTAATTATAGTGCATTTCTAGATAATAAATTATATCGTAAAATATTTATTTCTTAAAAATCAATCAAATAAAAAATTATAAATAGTTTAGTTAAATGATACCATAAATATATTGTGTCATTTTCTTTTATCAAAACTTACGATACTCGACGTCACTCCAGTGGAATTCTGCTAATTATTTACTAACATAATTAATTATCTACATATTCTGAGTGTAACATTATGTGCATTGATTATAAAATTGCTATATAGCTAGATAACCACAATTTACTAAGGAAATCCAATTCTCATAATATTTCAATTTGTAGTTAGTGGCTGATATAACAGTATAAAAAAATGTTAACATTTAGTGTATTATTTAGAGATTCATAGAAATTTAGTACCTACCTATAAACGAAGACAAAAACTATTATTGTACCTTTTATCCATCATTCAAACAATGAAAACATACATAAGAATCATCTCTTGGCTTGATTTTAATTCCGAATAAACCATTCTTCGCTCCAATTAAGCGATGTGGTACTATGTAGCTCAATTTGTTAAATTTTTAAGTCCCTCTGTCATTGACGACTAACGACCAAGGAATGTGTACTTTAAACATCTTTAAAGGGAGTTGGATTGATAATTACGTGACATGTTTTTTTCGGGTGTCAAGAATTCTGTGGCTCAATTTAAAGCTTATGATTAGTACCAGCTTATGCATTGTTATGGTATTTATGAAATTTCCGATTCATTTTTTAAAATGGAATGTACATAAAGTAACTTTAGTAAAGAAGGTTTGAATTGAGTACCCTCTTCGCTTTTTTTATTGTATATACTGTTTTTTTATTTTGTTAGGTACTGTAGGTTATCAACCGATTTCCATGATTTTCTTTGATTGATAGGAATTGGAATCAATCAATGGGACGCGACCATTTTAAAATTTGTGTTATCGCACCCTCACGAACGACGATGATCGTTTTTATAGAAAAAAGTTATAATAAATTTTCTTTCATAAGTATGAATGTCATTAATATTAATTATTATACATTATTATTGAATTGATATTACTTTCAATCTATCTCTGGATACTTGATACCATCACTAGTACAGAGAAATAAATGTGCTAATCAAATAAACTTGTTATTTCAATGCGGTTTTAAACAACAAAAAACACTAAACAGAAAAAGCTTAATCATTATTGATTACAGTGTATTAAGGTGCTTGACCGTTAGCCTGAATGTTATAAATGGAGGTTGATACTTCCACAGTAAACAGAACCAACAGTAAAGCAACTAGATAAGCCTTTTCGATATACTAATTGCCTACGCACCGTTGAAGAAATAAGTTTGTTACTTCTTTCATATTGTTTTTTTTTTCGTTGAATATTTGAGTTTAGTCTGTGTATTGTGAAAGTTCGTCAGTTAGCAGGCACATTTTTAACATTTAACAGTACTGTTCAAATATATGAATGCGGTATATTTACAAACAATAACTTTATTTAACTATTACGGATAATAGATATATTATTATAAAACTTACTATAACTTCTAAAATAGTATTGAAACATATTAATTATTGATAGATTAAATTACAAAACTGTGTTTCGTAATTAGATTTAAAAAAAGATCATTAAGACGAAAATTTTACGAAATAAAAAACGCTTCAATATTTGAAAAAGTTTTTATTAAAATATTAGAAATCATTTAAAACTAAACAGCGCTATTTTTTGTCGAGGTGTATTACAAGCTATGAGATTCTAACCTAACACTTATCACTGACTATAACCACTTATACTAACATTTACAATTCAATTTGTACTATAAGTATGTCGTTATAAGATAGCTATATTTAATATAATCTTGCGAATGACCTATGGCAGATTTGTTCAACTTATTTTCTTCAATATCTTCTCTGTGGTAGTTTTTTGGCGGCAAAACATACGTCAATACGACATTAAATGCTAATAGCATGCAGAGCACCAGAATTATCTGAAATTAGAACAAATGACAATGATGGTTCATGTTTTATCTAAAACGACAATACAAACGTAATAACATATTTAATTTCATCATTACATTATCTTTTTACGAGTGGGAGTAATATAATAGAGAGAATAGCGATGAATCTAGCTATAATATTATATGAACTTAATCAATCATTAAAAATAATTAAATACAATTTATCACTTGCAACTGGAATAAATGTTACGAGTATGTATGTTTCGTAATTTTATATTAAATTAGTATACATTTTCTGTGTGTGTGTCGATAGTTGTAACAATGACGTAAAATGAGGATTTTCCTATACAAAGCATCATGAGTAACAGTATAGTAAATAAACATCAAAATATATGTTGCATGATAACCTTTCATGACCTTTTGTACACTGTCTCATGATGCTCGCATAGTAGGTACCTAAATATTTTTTTCATTGTCTTAATAAGATTTTACTAATGAGACGAAAAACAAGAGTCTAGGTATCTTTACTTTTCACAAATGTCTTTTTATAAAATAATAAAAAATAACCTAATGATAAATTTTGTTTGTGTATGAGAAACAGATATAGCCTATATCATTGTCTAAAACTCATTGTCTGTATGTCAATCGAATTAAAATCTATGTCTATATAACTAATAGGGAATAAAATATGTTTTTCTAGTACAACAAAATAAAGTTGAATATTTTTAGTGAACACAATGATTCAACGTTATTGGGAAGTTATTTTTAAACACTCCGTTCACCAAAAATGTAACGCGCACTGAAAACATATCACAAACTCATTGCTAAAAACGTAAATTATTTTATCGTATGTCAATAAATTTAAAGGGTTTCTTTTATTACTATACATGAAACGTTTTTCTTAATCTATGTGAGAAAATAAATTAGTAAAAAATGCGAGAAATGAGGAAGTTTCCACTGTTAGGTATTACTATTAGTAATATAATGGGTTTATGACTTTCAGATGAAATATTTTTTTATTATCTGAATAATACATTCTGACGATACGTAATCTGAATCAGTACTGAAAAATTCTGACGAAATTTGCCCCTTATTTTGTCAAATAGTTTTCAAGTTATGTTAATAACCTATTGTATTATTAATGAAAAAGATAATTATTGGGAAAGTTAAAAACACCAATCTTACCGTTCTATGTGTCATTGTATACACAAAATCACTGAACAAGTCCGTTTATAAATTCATTGATCTAACTTGCAGCAGTCCATCACAGATCACTGTCGAGTGGGAAATGAGACACGAGTGGCTACTGGATACTGGTTTGGTTTAAAATATATCATTCAATAGTATTATAATAAAAAACTGAAATGTAATGTTCATTCGCAGTCATATAATCGCGTCTAATCAAAGTTTGTTTAATATTTATTGTTTGTTAATGTTTACATGTTTAAAAACAATGCTGCAACATAACACCGTTACACGTAACGTAAAGTATGTAACTGTATGATAATATGATAATAGTTAAAGTTCATTGATTGAAGTTAATTTCAAGTGTTCCTGGGTCGGCATATCTTTATTTTTGGTGTTGAATATCGGCTACGTGAAGTAGATTCTTATTTATAAGTTTAGTTCCTACGTCTTTATAAATATGAGAATTTTCCATTTACCATGTTCCAGTTACCATGTCAATTTATGTTATTGCATTTGTGCATTATTGCGTGTTGTAAAATGAATGAAAATGAAGAGTAATTTCTGTACAAATGAATGTTATGATTTGATTGTATTCGTATATTTGTTTCTATGTTATGTAAAATTGTTAGATTAAAAATATTTTACCTTACTAACAAATAGATTACAGAACACTTGTCTCAAACAAAAAATCATCAGACATTTATAGATAAGATTGGTATTTATCTTTTATGTCAAGGATTAAACTGTACCATTGGTAGCTTTTTCAATCCGTTTATTTCTCATTTATTTATTGTTTCATCTCTGTAATAACTCACGGTTAGGTAATTCTCAATTCTCGAAACGACGAATATAAACGATGTTTTTAATAATGTTTCTGTAATACCGATGTGTCGTAAACCGACCAAAAACTGTAAAGAGAAAAATCATTTTACATATAAAATACTCATAACGCATTTGTTAGGTTAAAATTACATTAAATCTTTTTCATGTGATATTATATAATTCACACGAAAAGATTATCAGATTATTTCTACGTTTAAATTTGTTTGCCTCGAATGGAAAGTAAAATAAACACAGTTAAAGCTAGAATATTTGTTACGTAGGTACTTTAAAATTTAAATATCCATGAAATTAAATAGATATATGTATCTATGTTATGATAAATTAGTATAATCTTACACGTTTATAATATTAACAAGCTGTTGCTTCGCACGCGCGGTTTAAATAAATTTTCCTTCTTATCCGTTTGGGGAAAAATTCATCAGTCCTTTTTTAGCAGATGCCTACATGGCAGTGGCCAAATAGCCCCATCGGTCGAGTAGTTTGGGCTGTGCGGTGATACATCAGTCAGTCAGTCACATTTGTGTTTTATCCTACTAATATTATAAATGCGAATGTTTGTAAGGATGTGTGTGTGTATGTTGCTGTTTCACGCAATAACTACTGAAACGATTGCAATGAAATTTGATACGTAAACAGCTGGACAACTTGAATAACATATAGGCAACTTTTTATCCCGATATTCCTACGGGATACGGACTTACGCGGGTGAAACCGCGGGCGCAGCTAGTATAAAAATTAAGATTATATACATGTAAAGATAAAAGCACGTATTGAAACTTCTTAAAAGAAAAAGCATCACAAAAAATAAATGAGTTATTTGAAGGGCAGATGTCCTCATTGGAGGGCTAGCTCTACTATCATTCTTTGCCAGCCAACACATCCGCTTAAATAGCGTACACCGCTAATTGTAGATAAAATGGAAAAAATACATATATATGAAATTAGATTTAAATGTGTGTACCTAAAAAACAAACAATGACAATGAGCATTTTGTAATAACTGCAACTTCCAAGAAATGATATGACTTTATATTCAAAGAAATAAAAATAACGTTAATTCTATAGGCTACTGTTGAGAAATAATTTCATCATTGATAAGTATTTTATATCAGCCACTTATAAAACGGCTCCTTATGGGAGAATTTCACAATAGATACATTATTATCCACGAACATTCACGTGACATATCTCTATGAAAATATCTATTCAAGGTTTATCTTAAACATTCGATAGATAACGCTAAAACTTTTGAGTTAAAAGATATTAGTAGGATAATAATTTTAAACCTTTACCATTCACATTGCCTTTGACTGATATTGAATGGTGTTTTTGACGATCACACAATGCGTTGGACCCCTTTTATTTTATGCATTGTCATCGCTGCGCACGAGTTCCCCTTGTGTGTGGCTATGTTACTGTTTTTTACATACTATAGAGCCAAAGGATGTGTGCTGACGGTTATTCATTTGCGTTAAAAGGCATCGGTTCTAGTTTTAAATTTGCTTCGTGGTTCTTATATGCCATGATTTTATTTATGTAGTTCTAATGTCAAATAACACGTCAATTTACAAACAACATGGAAATAGAAAATTTGATGGATACCAAATGACCAAATGACACAATTAATCCTAACGTTGACAGGCTGTTTTTAAAGTTTAAATTTTAATTCTCATTGTATTGTGTAAAAAGGAAAAATCCTAATGACATAGGACCTGCCTGCTTGTACATATAGGTTAATGAAACATCGGCAATGGATCTGGTGGATCGCCGCCTGATAGTAAGCGGGGATTTGGGGAGGCGAAAGCTCGATTGCAGAAATTACGCCTCTACAGATGTAATGTCGCTTCAAATTGGAAAGGGATGAAGAAAGGATTGACGAGAGGAATAAAGGAAATAACTGGGAAGGATAAGAAAAAGGATATGGGCCTCCGGCTCCCCCACTCACCGAACGAAACACAGCAGTATGCTATTTCACGCCGGTTTTCTGTGGGGGTGTGGTACTTCCCCGGTGCGACCTGGCCTATTCCATGTCTGCTCGACTACCACATACAGAATTGCTAGATGGAGCGGAAATGTGCAACATAATCAAATGGTAAAAACTTGACAATCTATTTTCTCACAGCCAAAACAATTGCGACTGTTTTAAAAGACCTTGACCAATACCTGCACTACGAAAATCTCTTTGTCAAATGTTCTTTATATAGTATTATTTTATAAGTTACCATTTTACTATTTTTTAAAAGAACAAAGGATTGTAAAAGAGATTATAGTATTATTTAGACATGTTATCACTATGACATGAAACTTTGACATTTAACCTTACACATAACATTTTTTGTATCCATATATTGCAATAAAATCATTCAAAAATTTTAAGTATTAAAAACGTAAACATAAATGAAATAATTACAATAGATATGCTCCACAAACTCTACATGCTCATACTTTGTATTTTTAATATACAAAATACCCAGAGGTGCATACTCAACACACGAATAGATTTTGGACAACCTCTTCCTGTGATCTTGCGAAATGGGAAGCTTTTAGAACCCGATGATAATAATGGTAATGTTATTCTAGATCATGGCGATGTCCTAACAATAAGCTGTGGAGAATACAGGTCTATAAGACATCCAAATGCAATACAGGAAGTACCTACAGCAATCGTATCATGCGAATCTGGCGATAGATTCAAAAACGACGCGTTGCTAAATTTTCCGGGAAGTTTCTCATTATTTCATTGTAACGATGCTCCAGACTATCATAGCAGACGCACGAATCGTACGTGTTTTGAAGGATTACCTATAATAGAAGTCGGATATACTATCCACAATGAATTTTATCCATCGTACGAGACCTGTTTCAATGATGTGATGTTTAACCCAATTTATTCCAAGTATACACAGAAACCATATAATGCTTTGTATCAAACGCACGTGGAAAGACCCTATTTTCAAGATAATTACAATTACAAAAACATTCCGGTGGATTCTTTATTTTCGCAGATAGGTCAAAGAGCAGCGGTGGCACAAATGGTCGGCCCATTAATTGACACCTATATAAATAAGAATGAATATCTATCGAGAGGCCATCTAGCAGCTAAGACGGATTTCGTTTATGCGTTCACAGAGCGTGCTACATTTCATTATGTGAACTGTGCGCCACAATGGAGCGGGCTAAACGGTGGCAATTGGAATACTCTGGAAGTGAAGCTCCGTGATCATATACATCATGTCGGTTATAACACAGTCATATATACTGGTACCTATGGTGTCACTCAACTTACAAATCAATATGGTCAGAGAGTCGACCTCTATTTGCATCGTGGTGCTAATCCAAATGTTGGTATACCCATCCCACAATATTTTTACAAAGTTGTGTATGAACCTAGTAGTAAAAGGGGGATAGCATACGTCGGTATCAATAATCCATACTACAGTCTAAGAGAAGCTAAGGATATGTTCTTTTGTCAGGATATGTGCCGGAATAATAACAGTTTTTCCTGGTTGACCTGGCATCCCGACAATCCATCTGAGGGATATACTTTTTGTTGTTCAATCCCAGATTTTAGAGCTACTATTAATCATTTACCTTATTTTGATGTCTGTGGTGTTCTTATATAAATCATGCCAATCGTTGTTTATGATTTCGATGAGCGTTTATTATTTTTCTTTGATAGGTATTATTTATTTGGCCCCATTATGTGACTGCCCGAAATTAGTTCAAATGATAATGTACTACCAAATACCCAAACATAAATGGTTATTAATTACTAGTTAAACCGTGCTGACTTTGCACTTTGCCAGTGCACACTAACTATTTGAATTTTTTGTTTATTCTTTAGTGAACTTACAGGAATTAGGTCTTTAAGATAGCTAGGACCTGGGCAAGTGCCCTAAGGGCACAGATCACAAAGTCACACTACAGATGTATTGTGGCTTTACTTTGTCAGCAAGATAAGCTGCGTTATTATGTTTTTATTACTTATAAGTACTGGGTAAGTAGAAAAGCTATACGATGCTATACTGTCATACTTATAAGTTCTGGGTAAGTAGAAAAGCTATACGATGAGCAACAGACGTAATAATATTCAAACATTAGTTCGTTATTAGAGATTTTGCTTACATATTATAAACAGGCACTCAAATTTGTAAGATATATTTTAAAACTTTGTAACTGACATAAACCGACAAAAAAAAGCCAAGAAATCCCAATTCAAATGTCTTTCTTTGTTTTAACATTTAAATTGGAAAGAATGATACATTTTATATTTTTTGTATTTATCAAGCAAATTTGAATTCATATTATACAATATTGTTAATAATAATTAATAATGAGTAGAATCTTAAATTATTTATTAAAATAATAATATAATGTCTTTTATTGCTCCAAAAATTTGGTATAACATACAATTTAAATTACATATTATGTCTAATGGAGAAGCAAAATGCTGTGTCTCAGCTAGCGCTGCCCAGGGCTCGAGAGTATCAGATATCACTGATTTTCAGACGCCCCCTATAATTATAATTAATATTAAAAAGAGCAATTCCAAAAAAAGCATTTAATAAGAGACAATCTCTTTAACCATTATTATACTATTAACCCGTGTGGGTGCACGCGTAACGTATCTAAATAAAGTTTCTGCAATGCAGTAAAAATGCTTTTTGAAACGTTGTAAACAAACCTTATACATGCATTCTTATAAGGTGGCTGAGCTGGTGGTCCGCCTGACGGTAAGCAAAATACCAAGAGGTCTCTACCTTCATCACCAAAGTCGATTACTCTCCGCAAAGGGCCAGCATTATGCAAACAAAAAAAAAAAAGAATAAAACTACTATTAATGCAAATAGTTTATCGGAAGGAGTACTAAAAGTCAAAAGCCAGAAATTCTAAACTATCTTGTTAATAATAATACCAACAAATCATCGCTGAACCAAGACAACGATAAAAACAACAAAATATTTAGCAACTAAAGCTCTCTCACAAAGACGAAACAACATACAAACTCAACAGAACTACATAAACCTTTCAAGATGGCTGGTCACCGAGGAAGAATATGACCGTAACCCTCCAAAGACCAAAACGAGTAATATAACAGAAAAGAGTAATTTACCTGAGACTGAAAATAAAAACAAACTTCATTTATTAAAATATAACTTAAAGCATAAACTTTGGCATATTACAGACATCTGTTAGATATTGATTGAAGCGCCCAACAATGTAAAATTTCACTTAATTGAAATGTCTGAAGTGAGACAAAAAATGAAGAATACGAAAGTTTTATAACGCGTATATGACTGAATAAACGAAACTCAGAGTAGCGAGCGTTGGAAATCTTTGGAGGAGGTAAAGGCCTGGTAAAGACCAGTGGAAGGGTTCTAGAAAATTCAAAAGTAAACGAATTATTTTAAATCATAATTATTAATATATATAACTTAAAACCTTAAATTGATATAAGGTTTATTTAGAGTTAATAAAAAATTCTTTTTCTAAACTTTATTTCTTTTCTATCAATAAAAGGCTTTTCCAGTTATGTTTTTTTTATTTTATTAATATACTTTTTTTATTTATTTAAGAAATCTGTATAAAATGCTGACATACGGAAATGTGTAATTGCTTGTACACGCTTGTGGCATGATCCCCACAAACTCTTTAATACTGCGTTTACACAGTTTCAACGAATTATCCGTTATAACGTTCCGGTCTTTTTAGATCCTGGTGACCCTAAATCCAAAATCCGGATTAATCTCAACTTCAAATATTATCTTTCTTTTTCGTTGGTTCCGGTTAATTGAGACACATTCATATCGTCCGCTGTCAAAGTCGTTTGTTTTGAAACTGAAAAATAAGAGAATATGTTTGAAATAATACACATGTAGGTATATGAATAGTCCGGGGGTTTTCCCCGGACTGTTCCCTTTCTGATGGGATATCTGGGTTAAAAACAGAATCCTATGTCATTTCTTGGGTCTCAAACTAAACCTGTTAACCCACAATGCCATCCAAAGCGGCTAAGTGATTTAGGCAGAATAAAACAAGAAATTTAGAAGAGATAGATAGACAGAGTTACTTTCGCATTTACAATATTAGATGGGATTAACATTTCTATAAATCAACTGACCATACGAGGTATAGCTTCATGAGAAGACAGACAATACCATAGACCATAAGAAGATCAGCTAAGGCCGATAGGAGAGTCAAGAAGCTGTGCTATAAATCTATTCATTGTGATCATTTTTGATCTTCATATGTGAGGAAGACAAGAAGAATTGGAATGTTCTATTATTCTCTTATTCTCTAAGATGGGTTGAGTAACTTTAAAAATAATTAAAAAAAACGACCGAGCCATGTTTGGCTACGTTTTACACAAAAGTGGAAACGATTTATAACAGAAAAATATAAGTAACATCACTTACATCTATCAACATGCATTAAACAGTCAGTCACCTTTGCGTTTTACTTATTAAGATCATATCACTAAAATTATACACTCTACCTTAAAGAATGGTTATTATGAATAATATATCTTCCACCATTGAAAACTTCACGATAATTAATAAACCAATGCACGGCAGGTTGACTAATACCACCAGAAGCACAATCCAATGTTATCAACTCACCGGCGTTTGCGTTTACTGTTTTATCCCTGACATCTGCAATATATTAAATAAAATCCTTTTTACATACAAATTGTAGCATATAATATTTTTAATCAATAATTTATTTATATTTATCATATGTTTTTCTTTATAACGATTTTTCGCTTAAAAGTGAATATGTTCTTGGAACACGTTTGTAGAAAAAGAAAACATCAAAGTTTGTGTAAATAATTTTATTATTAGCTTTGGTGTGCATAAACTGTTTGCTGTTTTTAAACACTCTCTCACAGGGAAACGATCTTTGCTGCCTGCAGATCATTCGCTAAGGAATCTTCAGTTACCTACTGACGATTTTTGAGTTGAGACAAGTGGACGTAATTGGATACAATGAGTGTCTTCGTCTGGGTTGAGTGGACTGATTTTATTTATACTGTTTCCTAAACAGAACGTGAAAGTGAAGTGAATGAAGAAGCTACTTTGTTTTGGGACGTCGGACAATTTGCGATTACGCTAATAGACATATTTACCTGGTACAAAAAGATCCATCGTGTAAGAATCACTGCCTTCAGAATTGTTCGCCTTACAATGATAGGAGCCAGAATTGTCAATACCCAAACTAGATATGTGCAAAGATTCGCTTGTTTCATTTAATTTTACGTATTCATTTTCAGCTTCTCCCATAAAATACCAAGAAATTTCTGGCTTAGGATTCCCTTGTTTTAGGCTAGGAGGACAAAAATAAATCTCGTTTTTTGAGTAAGAAACGATACTTACTTTGATAGGACAGGTAGACACCGCTAAACTTAAAACTCTGAATTAAGTTAAAAGTCTTGCTGATTTTACTAACCCACGGAATTTAGTGACCAAGATTGAATTAATGCGTTTTAACAAACGGATCTAGTAATTATGCGGTTTTATTGAATAAACATTCTATTATTATTTTAATTGTCTTCATATATAGATAAATAATACAAATATTACACGTGTTCAGAGGTTTAGGTTACATGTCATAGTAAATTTGGTTTTCTGTATTAATATAACAAGGTTTCATCAATCGCCACCCGAAATAAAAAAGGGTGCCATTTTCCGTCGTTGGCATTTTCAATCTTAAAATTTCTGTAGTATATAAAATCGTATGTAAATATTTTAACAGAATTTACATACTTGAGATAAAGGTAAGGAAAAAGCGTATTAGATATCTTTCATACAATTAAATTTTAAATTATTTTAGCATAACATAAAGCTTATCTGTATATCTGTAAAATCAAAAGCACTGATAAAACGTAATGTATTTTCCACAGCGTTTGTTGCAATCTAGACTCTAGAGGCTAGACCATGATTTATCAATTTAGGTTGGTACTTCAAACAAAATATCTTACCTGCAAAATATATCAACTTCTTCGCCTTTATTTTTGTTTATTTTTTTTACTGATTTATCAATCACCGGTTCCTTTGGTAATTTTATGGGGACAAAATCAGAATCGGAGCCGTGGGCATTGGTGGCCATGCATGTAAATAGATTGTCCTCCGGATCAATGATTGTAAGCGTACTAGATATTTCTGGCCTACTCAAGTCATCGTCGGCAATTGTCTATAAATAAATTTTTATATATATTGTACACAAAGCAAAATACAAAGAAAAGAAACGATAATAAGGCCATAATCCACCACACTAGCCGAGCACTGGTCGGCACATGTCGTCAAACTCCAAATTATTCGACATGGTAATTTCAAGCAGGAGTTATGTGAATAATGTGCAGATAAATATAAAAATGAATTTATTTCTTGCACGCTTGTCCAGTCTCGAACCCCCGACTTTTCAGTTCAAGTCCGAGGTCTGACCACTGAGCCACAACTACTCATGTAAATAATAAAAGCCTATTAATCGCGGTATGAAAAACAAACAATTTTTATCCTTTTTATATTTTTTTCGATGCGATTTTTGAGCGTAACACATATCGTATTATTATGAACTTATAAATTGTCCCATTGGATATAAAGAACTTAATTCTTTTTTTATTAACAGACACATATACATAACAATGTTACAGTCGATAACCTTTTTGATTTGTCCGCGTTGTCCCTAGATAGAACTAATTATTACGCTCATAGCGTTAGTTAATTCTAGTTTTAAGAAATGCATGTTATATAAATATACACGTTTTTAATTAAAAATCATTGGTGTTTGTATATTGTCCACAAGTTACAAAATTCTCTTTCTCTTTCTATGATACTAAAATATTATACTAAAGTGGACTTACAGCGTTGCTAAAAGTAACACCATTCTTATCCTTCCATATTATTTCTGGTTTGGGATAACCTCCCGCTTTACATAGTATTGCAACTTTATCTTTATCAGATGTTAATATTTCCAGCTTCTGTATGGTGGGGGCCTGATTAAAAACGGCTGCAATTTGATGTAAAAAATTATGAATTACGATAAAAATAGCAATATAATAATCATTGAAATATGTAGATAACTAACCAAAACCCTTGGGCATGGGTTCGATAGTTGGATTAGTAACTCGTATAACCTCTTTTTTTGCACAATCCTCAGCAGCACCTATAATCTAAAATGTTTAAGTTCTTTTTTAATTGTTACACTACGGCATAGTTTCCATATTAAATTAAGAACAACATGATTTAAAATTTGGCGCGAACAAAAGAGAAAGTTTGCTTTATTCATTTCGGAAATTGTAGAATGCTTCAATTACAAAACTAATCCTTATTTTTTATGTTTTTGCGTACACATACGTTGTGTCTTTTCACGAATAAATGTCTGGTTCAATTCAACAAGTTATTTAGACTCTTTGTTTGATATCAACTGCATCGAACATTAGTTTTAATACCTATGTGTTACTAGGTTCTCCTCGCGGTTTCACCTCCGTAAGTGTGTATCCCGGACATCGGGATAGGATTATCGGGATAAAAAGTTGCCTATGTGTTATTCCAGCTGTCCAGCAATCGACGTACCAAATTTTATTGCAATCGGTTCAGTAGTTTTTGCATGAAAGAGTAACAAACATACATATACACATAGATCCATCCTCATAAACTTTCGCATTTATAATATTAGTAGGATAGGATATCCAATTATACATTTTAAGCTCATATAACGAAAACTTACAGCAATCCTAAATGGTTTATCTGGAGGTATAAATTCATCGGAAACATACAATTTTTCTTTTGCGTTAACGATATTAAGTGTTAAATTCATCACAGGATTTCCAGTAATATCATATATTTGCACACCCAATAGATTTACGTCACTCAAATTATCTTCGTTTAGGAGTTCGATTGCTAGAAGGCTTTTATCTCCTGAAATCAGATAATTTAGTTCAATAACCGAAATGCCACTATCGAAGATCTATGTAGATTGTAGAAACTTGAAAAAAATATTATTCCAGTATCATTCCTGATCCAACTTATGTACATATTCATGCGCTATAGTCGACACCTATGAAACAAAAAATCATGACAAAATAAAATATTTTACATTGTAATCTATTTAATGCATACATCAGTTTACACGAAAGTTTTAGTTTTAGTTTTTACACGAAAAGGATAGGGGCAAAGTCTGTCCGTAAAAGCAGATAGTACATTATACTAGCTGCACGCCCCGGGTCATTTATTGTAGCTGAAATAATATAAACTGCGCCATCCTTTAAGTTGGATCAAACTGTACATGGTGTGCAAAATTGTTTTCAATCGGTAGTAGTTTAGGAGTGTATCATGTACAAATAAAATGAAACGTAATTTATATATATTAAGACCGATTCGACCTCCAAACTAGGTCTATATAACTCAGGGATCACAAACACACAGCCATCGTTGAAAAAAATTTTGAAATAAGTTCAAGGGTTCTCTTGGGCTTCACATTATTATTATTATGTATATAAACTTTTACAATTACCTTACAATAGTAATTTTTAAAAAAATACCACCGATTCGAGAAGAATCACCATGAAACTTGACAGTTAGTTTTATTTAAATTTCTAAAAATACAATAACATATTTATGAAGATTTACTATTCTATACTAGATTTTATCGTTCAAAGTACGTACCCAAAGAAGGGTTTAAAATGGTATCTTTCATTGATGTTGGTAGAAACGGTGAAAATCCATGTCGAATTGAAGTCGAACACGCTCCTTTTATCATAAGATCTGCATCTCCAGGCATTACGCTCACCTTTGCGATATAGTCTCCCGGTGCCACAGAGGTAAGTTTGGCTATCTGAATAGAAAGATTATTTATTTATTGTTTTACTTGATTTTCATTGCTAAGCGCAAAAAAGCCATGATTACTTAACAAATCGTGAGAACCAAAATCCAGCGTTTTCAGAAACTACAAAATATGTACAAGTCAATTCTCAACATCAAATCTCAGCACTGGCTAAAATTATTTCTGGGTGTAAAAAAAATGCTTAAATTAATTAGTTACATCAGTCAGTGTAAGTATATCATATCGTCTGCTTACTGGTGTATTAAAGTAAGTGCTATTGGTCACAATTCAAGTTAATTAATTTTTAGAGTTATGTTTCAGTTTGTTCTATTTCCTCTTACTAACTCCTCTGAAATGTAATACAGGATACTTTCTATTTCGGAACCGCCTCTTTTTTATTTATTTTGAAACAAGCAAAGCGTAATTATTTGTAGTAATAAAATATAGTTTAAAAAAACTAAAAAACACGCTTTTCAAGCACATCAAACTAAAAACTATAAAATAATTTTT